>NC_043706.1:78246083-78273807 GCF_006229205.1 Suricata suricatta
CTTCTCTTCTCTTCTCTTCTCTTCTCTTCTCTTCTCTTCTCTTCTCTCCTCTCCTCTCCTCTCCTCTCCTCTCCTCTCCTCTCCTCTCCTCTTCCTCTTCCTCTCCTTCTTCTGGAAGGAGGAGTCATTGCTTTTACAAGATACAGTAAACAATGCATATGGATTTAAGAGCCCATTACAAGTACTGCAAACCAAATGTGTAACTTGGAATCCCTCCTTTCAACCAGCGTTTCAAAACCTCTGTATTCCTTTCTTTCTCTCCCTGGTGTCTATTCTTTCAGTATTTTTTTTTCCATTGAGACCTGTCCTTAAAATTTTCCCTGTCTCAATATTTAATATCCCACACCACACAACACTGTACCATCCCATCCCATACAATTCCATATATACTAAGAGGAAAACAAAGAATGCTTGCTTATGAAATTTATGATTACACATAGCTGATAGTGAATATGTTGGCCTATAGAATTAAGAATTACAGTGATATTGATGTAATAGGAGATAAATATCTTGAGCCATTCCATGAAATACATGGCTAGGTCTGACTTGATAGTAGTTTGTATAAAATACCTCATGATATTAGGGAATTATAAATTCAAAACAAATCAAGAGAGGCCTTCTTGAGCTAAGAATTCATATATTTTTGACTATATTATAGGTCCAGAAAAGACAGATGCCAACTATGTCCAGGCGTGCTCAGTACGTTCTGTGTTTCACTTTAGAAAGGACTTTGCTAAACTCAAGATTTCAGGTGCTGATAAAAGATCATAAGAGCTGTGATTGAAGCAGCTGCCAGATGCTCATTTTAGGGAAGTACTGGTGTAATGTGTGCTTCTGTTGGGGTGTTTTCGCCATGTCCCTGGTCCACAGGATGGGAAGGAGGGCCCAGACTGTCTCAGCAAGCAGTGGGCTTGTCTGCTAGTAGAGGCACTTAGCTTTCTGCTGTTGTGTGCTGTCTATTCAGTGGCTGTGGGCCCAAAGAATTAATCAAGATCAGGAGAAAAAATGAGAGAACTGCTGGAGAACTTTGACTTCAAACAGAGCAGAAGAAATTTTGGGATTACCAAGAAATATTCTTGCTGAATCACTAGTTTTTCAAGGATGTTCTGAATTTCTTAACACAATAATAATTTTAATTAATTTAATTATAAGTACATTTCTGTATCACATCATTTTGGATGGTTTTCAAATTGTCTTATAATTACATAAGTGACTAATTTCCTTCAAAGATACAGAGTCACTTTGGGAACTGCTGAGAATATGGTTATGGACTAGATACAGTATAGTTGGGCCAGAAACAATTCTAGACGAAATTCAGGGTGAATGTGTATGTGTATGTGTATTTGTATACAGTAGGATTAGTTAATCCTATTTTCTAAAATAAGTCCAAATTGATACCATCATTTTAATAGTTGCATTAATTTTCTTATAGAGATGGATTTTAATTTTTAAAAAGAAATTTCTAAATTGAGAAATTCAGGTTCTTCTCATCTTTTTCTTATTATAAATAATATTCTTTTTGAGCACACATCTTTAACCACACGTATATTAGTTCCTTTGGACAAGATCTCAGAAGTGAGACTGCCAGTTTGATGGAGTAGATAATTAAAGAGTTGTTTCTAGATTACCTGCTCTAAGTTTACTTCAACCCATATTCCGGTACTACTAGCATTCAATTAGAATATATTTTCTCTCATTCAATAAGACTATCTCTTCTCCTATTCAATAGGAACATCAGCAGTCTTTTATTTTATTTTATTTTTTTAATAATAGTTTATTGTCAAATTGGATTCCATATAACACCCAGTGCTTCTCCCCACAAGTGCCCCCCCATGACCATCACCCCCTTCCCCCCCCTCCCCATTCAGCCCTAGGTTCATTTTCAGTATTCAGTAGTCTTTCATTATTTGTGTCCCTCTCTCTCCCCAACTCTTTTTCCCTCTTCCCCTTTCTATGGTCCTCTGTTAGGTTTCTCCTGTTAGAACTATGAGTGAAAACATGGTATCTGTCCTTCTCTGCCTGACTTATTTTGCTTAGCATGATACCCTCGAGGTCCATTCCCACCAACAGTGTAGGAGGGTGCCCGTCTCTCCACATCCTTGCCAGCATCTATAGTCTCTTGATCTGTTCATTTTAGCCACTCTGACTGGCGTGAGGTGGTATCTCAGTGTGGTTTTGATTTGTATTTCCCTTATGATGAGTGATGCTGAGCATCGTTTCATGTGCCTGTTGGCCATCTGGATGTCCTCTTTGGAGAAGTGTCTATTCAGGTCTTCTGCCCATTTCTTCACTGGGTTATTCATTTTTCATGTATGGAGTTTAGTGAGCTCCTTGTATATTTTGGATACTAGCCCTTTATCTGCTATGTCATTTGCCACTATCTTTTCCCACTCTGTCAGTTGCCTATTAGTCTTCTTGATTATTTCCTTTGCAGTGCAGAAACTTTTTATCTGATGAGGTCCTTTTCATTCTTGATTCCCTTGCCTTTGGGGATGTGTCAAGGAGGAAATTGCTGTGATTGAGGTCAAGGAGGCTATTACCTGCTTTCTCCTCTAGGGTTTTGATGGTTTCCTGTCTCACATTCAGGTCCTCTATCCATTTTGAGTTTATTTTTGTGAATGGTGTAAAAAAGTGGTCTAATTTCATTCTTTACATGTTGCTATCCAGCTCTCCCAACATCACCTGTTGAAGAGGCTGTCTTTTTTTCCATTGGATACTTGTTCCTGTTTTGTCAAAGATGAATTGGCCATACACTTGTGGGTCCAGTTCTGGGATCTCTATTCTATTCCATTGGTCCATGTGTCTGTTTTTGTGCCAATACCATACTGTCTTGATGATGACTACTTTGTAGTAGAGGCTAAAGTCTGGGAATGTGATGCCTCCGGTTTTAGTTTTCTTCTTCAATATTACTTTGGCTATTTGGGGTTTTTTTGGTGGTTCCATCAGCAGTCTTTTAAAATTTTCCTATTGGATCAGTGTACATGTTATTTCCTTATTTTTTAAATTGTATTTATTTGAATACTTGTAAGGATCAATATATTGTTAGGCTTATTGATTATTTCCAATTGTTTTGTGAGTTGCTTGTTTTCCCAAGAGAATCTTCTTATTTTCATTTTGCTTAAAGAACATTTTAGCCAAGGGGTGCCTAGGTGGCTCAGTTGGTTAAGCCTCCGACTTTGACTCAGGTTATCACCTCATGGTTCATTAGTTTGATCCCCAAGTTGGGCTCTGTGCTCCAGCTTAGAGCCTGGAACCTGCTTCAGATTCTGTGTCTCCCTCTCTCTGTTCCCCTATCCTGCTCATGTGTTCTCTCTCTCTCTCTCTCTCTCTCTCAAAAATAAACATTAAAATTTTTTAAAAAGAAAAAATGAAGAACTTTAGCAGAAAACATTGATGCCTCACCGGCATACCCTCAGTGTCTTTCCTACGTTTGTGGACCCTGGCTTTGAGTATGCTCTTACTCCTGACAAACCTGTCTTTGCCGATTGACTGTATCCAGGCTTCCAGAAATCGTTTTGCTTATGTGTTTAAAAGATTGGGTGTGCGTGAGGGAATAAGATGATTATTCCCTCTAATAGTGGGGCTCTAATTGGGGAGTCTGGCCACAGAGCAGGTCACACCTCAGGGTTGTCTCCCACAGGGATCAAGGAAGCTACAGTATTTATATCCACACACTTGCAGTCGGCCATTGGTTTGAGCTCCGCATTGGGCTCTGTGCTGACGGCTCAGAGCCTGGAGCCTGCTTCAGAGTCTGTGTCTGCCTCTCTCTCTGCCGCTCCCCTGCTCACCCTTTGTCTCTGTCTGTCTCTCTCTCTCAAAAATAAATAAACATTAAAAATATTTAAAAAATACTAGTGAAGGCAGTTTATTATTTCAGGATATTTTCTCTCTGTCGTAATGCAAAGAACTATTCTCTGAAATTTATTAATCTCATTTTGGGGGGGAATATTTTACCATGTAGACATTGCTATATTGTTTTGTTATATATTGAAGCAAATCTGATTTTTTTCCTTTCCTATGCATGGCTTGGCATATTTCTTAAAAATTTATTTCTTAGTCCCTGTTTTATATAAATGTTCACCTTTTTTTATTTGGTTTTCCATAAATTATAGATTGACTTTGCTTGTGGTTTGTTAAGGTTCAATCAGTGGGTTTAGAGATCTCATAAATTTGAGGATTTTTCAGCTATTATGTCTTCAAATATTATCTGCCTCCTGTGACTTTCATTTCAGACTTTAGGCTGCTTGATGTTTTCCTCACAGGTACCTGATACTGTGGTCAGTTCAGTTTTTATTTATTTTTCTTTTTATAGCTTCATTTTGGAAGAGTGTCCATTGCTATGCTTTCAAGCTCATTGATCTTTTCTACTGCAGTATCTGATCTTCCACCAACTCTATCGAGTGTATTTTTCATGTCTGATACTGCATTTTACATCTTTAGAGATTTCAGTTGTGTCTTTTAAAATTTTCCTTCTCTCCTCTTCATATTTATGTTTTCTTCTATCTTCTCTAACTTTTGGAGTATATATAGCAGTAGTTTGACATCAATGTCTGCTAGTTTTATCATTTCTGTGATTTCTGTGTCTATTTTTATTGATTGATTTCTGGTAATGGGTCAGATGTTTCCTGTTTGCTTGCCTGTATGGAAATATGCAGAGTACTGTTATTCTTTGGATGCCAGACAATGTGAATTTTGATTGGATGACATACGTTGTGAATTTTACACTGTTGGCTTGTGGTTTTTATTAATTCCTCTAAATTGTGATGGTGTTTGTTCTGGTGATACATGGACTTAGTTGGATCATTTTGAGGCTTCCCTTTAAGGTGTTTTATGGAAGATCCTGAGCAGCCTTGGGTCTAGTGCTAATTTAGCTCCATTACTAAAGTAATACTTTTGAAGTATTCTACCTGATACCCCATGTCTTATCACTCTGGCAGATGAGAACAAAAACTATTCCTGACCTTGTGTAAGTTCTACATATTGTTTTAATTACTCTTTTTTGGTATATCCTTCCCTGGCCTCTGTAGGCTTTCTCATACACATACCAAGCAGTGTTCAGCCAAAGTCTTAGAGTAACCCTTCTGCAAATTTCCAAAGCTTTGCCTTTTCCAATCTCCTCCTCCCTCTTCCTTTGCCCAGCAATGCTAGCTGCCTTGACCTTTCCAAGCTGTCATCTCTGTCTCCACAGTTCAATATGACAACTGAACTCTGTATCCCTCCATTCTGCGCTGAGACCTGGACACTTCCTAGGCGGTAAGCTTGGGACATGGCAGGGCTCACCTTATTGGTTCCATTTCTCTCAGAGGTCACAGTCTTATGCTCTATGTAGACTGCTGTGTGAAACCATTGTTTCACACACTTTGTCCTGTTTTCTAGTTGTAACTCTGGTCCTTGTTACTCTACCTATCTTTGCTGGAATCAAATCTTTAGTTGATGCCACTTGAAGACATCTCTCTCTTCCTCAGCTCTTCATCATCATCTTGACTGCTGGAAGGACAGGTGAAAGAGAGGTCAGTATTTAGTGAGAGGTCAGGATGTGTTAACAGAAAAGGTAGTTACAAGTGTGATGAAAAGACAGTTTTAAACAGGGGCAGGAGAGGAATGTCCCGAAGTATATCTGTTCTTGTAATTATCTCTGTGCCTCTTTACACTTCTATGTCCCATTGCTCACCAGCTGTGCTTATTAAAGATCTCCAGGTAATAGTCATCAACTTTGCAAGAAGTAGGGACTGCCACATCCCTTGAGACTTCTTTAAGAGATATTTGAATCTCAGAAATACCCACTTGTGTCATTCTCTCAGCATTCAGCTAACGAGAATTTTCTGTTCTACTCCAAACACTTCATTTTCTGCCTCTCTTCACAGGTAAGAGAAGTTACACATTGAAGAACTGGCTAATGATTTGGTTCCACATCACTGAATTACCTCAGAGGAAACTTAAAATGCTGCAAAATCATGATTACTTATCCAAAGAGTATATGGGGTTTTACAAATACATTTTTAGTGCCTGGATGAATCTGTTGATACAATCATTACTTTAATCTCCTTTCTTGTCTCTGTGAGAAATCCACCGGCATGTTATAGATTACATAGACACCATCCTATATGGAAATTTTAAAGATAATAGAATAGCTTTTACAATTGACACACTGGGGGAAAAAAGACCAAATAAGCACAGACTAGTGTGCTTATTTTTCATCTAAGTTTTAAAAACATTTTCTTGTGAAGTAAAGATACAGAGTAATGTGTAAACCATAGATTAATGGTTTAATCAATAATAGAAAGTGAACATGCATGCTTCCATGGCCAAGGTCAAGAAATATAAAACCACCAAGACCAAAAAATGTCCTCTATTCTTCATTATTATTAAGAATTCTTTTCTTCCTTGGGTGCCTGGGTGGCTCAGTCAGTTGGGCATCAGACTTTGGCTCAGGTTATGATCTTGAAGTTGATGAGTCAGAGGCCTACATCGGGCTCTGTGCTAACAGCTCAGAGCCTGGAGCCTGCTTCAGATTCTATGTGTGTCTCTCTCCCTGCCCCTCCCCCACTCATTCTTTCTCTGTCTCTGTCTCTCCAAAAATAAATATCTTAAAAAAGAACTCTTTTTTTTCCCCAAAGGTAATGACTACTCACTCTGAATTGTATGATATTCATTTGTGTGTTTTGTTCATAATTTTATCACATATGTATGTATAAATGCAACTAAGTGAAAGAATGTATGCATGCTTTATTTAAAAGTAAATATAGGTTGCTTTTATGTATTTTTGAACTTTATTAAATTAAATAAGTGAATCTGAATCCTACTGTGTATTCCTCTTCACTCAATTTTATATTCATGAGCTCTATACATGTTGTGTGTAGCCTTAGTTTTATTTATTTTTACTGCTTTCAGGTGGTTCCTAATACCACATACCAGCGTGCCATAATTATTTATCCGTTCTATTGCTAGTGCATATCTAGGTGTTTTAAATTTGCTGTTCCTGAAAATAATGTTTTGGACATGGCCAGGGTTTCTCTGAGTAAACACTTAAGAATCTGCGGGCAGGTAGTATTAGTTCATTGTGGTTGTTTTAGCTTGTGTTTCCTAGGCTATACCAGTGAGGTCAAGCTCTTTTCAATATGTTTATTAGCCATTTGGATCTCCTTTTTTTTTAAGTCTTTTCTTAGTCTTTTGCCCATTTCAAAATTGTGTGCGGGTGTACTTAGAATGTGAATCTTGCTGTGCGTGTTTTCTTCCACTCCTTACCTACTTACTCTCGTTGTGCTCTCTCCTAATGAACAGAAGTTCTTAGTTTAATGTAGTAAATTTACCAGTCTTGTCCTTCTTGGTAGTGTATTTTGTGACTTGCTTAGGTAATTTTTTCATATCCTGAAGTTATATAGATATTCTCCTCTATTATCATATAAAATCTGAATCGTCACTTACTTAATGTTTAGAACCTTAATCCGCATGGAATTGATTTGTGTGTATGGCCTGACTTCATGGTCTAATTTAATTTCTTCCCATATGGACATCAAATTGTTCCAATTCTATTTGTTTAAAAGTTTCTTCTCCCACACTCCTTACCACTAATATTCCTGTCATAAAGCAAGTGTCCTTACATATGTTTCTGGGCTTTGTATCTTGTTTCATTTAGCTGTTTTTCTCTATTTGCATCAATGTTACACAATATTTATAATGAAATTTGATATTTAGTTGGATAAGTTTTCCAAATTAGTTTTTCTTATTCCATTGTTGTTTTGACTCCTCTTGACTCTTTTTTGGAGTATAAGTTTTAATAGTTATTTCTCCTTTTTGGCAAAGAAAACATTAAAAATGACTGAAATTTCAATGATATTCTAATAGTGTTGTATGGTGACAGGTGGTAGGTACACTTGTGGTGAGCATAGCACAATGTATAGAAAAGTGGAATCACTATGTTTTATAACTGAAAGTAATGTAACGTGTGACAAATATATTGAAATGAATTTTTTAAAATGGCTGAGTAATTGTGATCACACTGAACTTAAAGATCAATTTGGGGACAATGTGCATTTTTACCATACTGATTTTTCTAACTCCTAAAGATGATTTATTTCCTGATATATTTAGATCTTCTTTAATATCTTTTGATAAAATTTATCTATTTTTCCTCGAAGAGTTTTTTAAACATCTAGTTGTAAATATTTAAAAAAATGTTTATCAATTGTTTTCTGTATCTATTGAGATGCATCTGTTAATGTGGTAAATTACTTTGACTGGTTTTCAAATGTTAAATCAAACTAAAATTCTTTGAATAAATCTGGCTCAGTCACAATGCATTATCTATTTTATCTGTGTATGGGCTGGGTTTTATTTGCTACTGTTGTGTTTAGGTTGTTTGATATTATGTTCATGAGTGAGAATGGCTTGTAAATTTTTTCCTTGTATTGTCCTTGCAGGCTTAGTTGTCAAAATTATGCTAACCTAATGAGATGGGGAAAGTGTTTCATTTCCCACCCCCTATTTTATGGATGAATTTGGGCAGCATTGGAATTACTGCTGCTTGGATATCTGGTAGAAATTGCCTGAGAAGTAATCATAGCTTAAAATTTTCTTTGTGGAAGATATTTGAGTACTGATTCAATGTCTTTAATGATTATATAACAATTGATATGTTCTATTTTTTTCTTAAGTTTACTTTGCAAAATTGTTTTTTTTTCTGTATAGTTATCCATTTCACCTTGGTTTTCAAATCTATTGGCTTAAAACTGTTTACAATAGCTTCTTTTTAAAAAAAATTGCAGGATATAAAGTGGTGTCTCCTTTTTTTCCCCCTGGTAATGGTTATTTGTGATTTCTTTAATGTTTTCAGAGAGCTAACTTTTAGATTTCTTTTCTTATCTATTACATGTTTGTTTACATATTCTATTAATTTTTATCTTATCTTTATTTCTTTATCTCCATTCTACTTCTGTTGGATTTCTTTCAACTTTTTGTATGGATGTTAACTATATTAATTTTGAGACATTTTTAAAATTAATAAACACATGTAATCAAACATTTTTCTTCTGAGTATTGCTTTAACTCCATCACCTCAAGTTTGAGTTGTAATGCATTATCATTCAGTTGAGAATACTTCCTAAATTCTGTCATGATTTCTTCTTTGAGGTATAGGACAGTTAGAAGTTTGTTTATTTCCATATAGTTTCACACATGAAGGTCTTTGTCTTTTATTCTAGAGTAATTCCACTTTGACCAAAGAACATACTATATATTATTATAATCCTTTAAAACTGTTGGGACTTAACCCTATGACCCAATTCATGCTCAAGTTTTTTAAATGTTCCATGTGTGCTTAAAAAAGATGTGCATAATGCAGTTGTTAGGTGCAATGTTCTAAATATACCCATTAAAGATTTTCCCCTATTTAATCAGTTACTGATAAAAATGTTAAAATCAGCCATCATGAATGTGTATTTGTCTATTTTTCTTTGAGATTCTTTCTTTAACTTCATAAATCTTGGCAAATATGATGTTAGGTGCACACAAAGTAAAAATTATTATATCTTCAAGATGAATATAATTTTTTAATCTAAATACATTGGGCCTTTATATCTTTAACAGTCTTTTGCCTTAATGTCCATTTAAAAATATCTGTATAGTTATACAAGTTTTCTTTTTGAATGGTGTTTTTGTTTTATATTTTTCATCTTTTTATTTTCAAGTTTTATTGATTTTATGTCTTAGATTTGTATTTTATAAAGAGCATATAATTAGATTGCAGTATTTTCCCCTAGTGTGAAAATAAGTCTCTTAACTAAAACAGTTCATGCATTTGTATTTCATACCTATACATAAGGTTTAAATCCAACATTTAATTTTGTGCTCTCCATTTATCATACTTGTTGAAGGTTTTGTCTGCTTCCTTGCTTTCTTTTGAAGTGATTCTTTATATTTCTATTTCTACCCATAATATTTCAAAATTTAGGTACTTTCTTTTTTGAGTGATTACTCTGGAAATTATGATATTCCTTCTTAACTTTCCAATGTCTAAATGCTACTGTGGATAAAACACAACAACTTAGATTATTTTAATTTCATTTACTCCCTCACAACTTCTATGTAACTGTTGTGTATTTTAATTCTCTTCTATCCACAAAAGACATTTATTTACAGTTATTTTTTAAAAGTTTCCTAAATATTAACAAGTTTTTTTCCTTTTTAGTCCTTGTTTCTCAGAACCCACATCTAAGCTGGATTTCCTTGTATTTGAAGTATACCCATGAGAATTCCTATTTATTTATTTATTTTCTTATTTATTTATTTATTTAGTGCTAGCAGAGGGAGAGAGAGAGAATTCCATGCAGACTCCATGCCCTGTGTGAGGCTTATGCAGGGTTCAATCTCACAAAATGTGAGATCATGACCTGAGCAGAAATCAAGAGTTGGTTGCTTAACTGACTGAGCCACCCCAAAACCCCTAGAATTTCCTTTAGTTTAAATGTGCTGGTAGTTTGCTCTTTCAGTATTTTGTTTGTTTAAAAATGGCTTTAATTTTGCTTGCATTCTTGAAAGACATTTTTCAGTTGGTATAGAATTATTGGTGGACAGAATACAGGTATCATTCCATTCTCTTACGGTTTCCATTGTTGCTTTAGAACAAGTCAGCAGTTAGGTGATCACATTTTAGATTTTTTTTTTTATTCTCTGGATGCCTTTGAGACTTTTTATTTGGCTTTTTAGCCTTCTGTAGTCCTGTTGTCATATGTATAAACATGAATACCACTTTTACTTAGCTTTCTGGAATTTCTTGGGCTTCTTGGACCTATGGTGTGGTCTCTTGTTAGTTTGGAATATTCTGAGTCATTACCTTTTAACATATTGCCACTGATATACTCTCTTTTTGCTTTTAGGGACTTCTGAAATGGTATGTGGGGGCTAGAGGAGAGGGTACAGGGGAAAAAGTATTCTGATTAGGAGTTAAGTAGCATAGTATTATTGACTAGTAGAAAGTTTACATTTATTGAGGTCTGACAATACTCCACAAAAATATTTTATATTTGTGTACTAGCTAGCTAGTCTGCTACCCCCAAAACGTAGCAGTTAAAGACAATAAGTGTGTATTATTTCACACAACAGGGTTAGGACTCCTAGAGTGGCTTAGCTGGATAGTTGTAGCTCAGGATCCCTCATCGAATTGTATTTAACCTGTTGGTGCGGTGGGGAGCAGTCACTTTTGGTTGACCAGGGCTGAAGGATCTGCTTATAAGCTCATGCAGTGGTTGCTACAAGATGCTTAAGTTCCTTGCTGGCTGTTGAGATACGAGATTCGGTTCACGTCCAGTCTACACTTGTCTCCTATTCAAGACTCTTCAGACCAAAATAGGGCACATACCTCAAAATAAGGCCAAAATTAGATAACTTTAAAGTAATTAAAATTTATAAAGTAGGCAAAGGTCATTTTTTACTTTCTTTAGTGGTTTGGTTTTTAATATTCATCTTTATAAAATTTACTCTGAATGTGCATATGAAATTCTAGGGATCAGAGAAAGATTTCTTATGAACTATTTCACAGTAAGTAATAAGTGTATCAGCCTGTCTTGCATCAAGTCTTATCCCTGGGGCACAATGATGAAAACCAAGTCAAATGTCCTATGTTAGTGCCAGCCCCTCCATTAATGAGGACTGAAGGGTAAAGAGGCAGCTGTCCCTTCTCCTCCTAGAATTAAATCTTGGAAATGTAATGGGCCTGAGTCCTAACTCTAATATTTTGTTATGCTAATAAAAGCTCTCCAGGAGCCAAATAGCTCCATAGGTCTACAACCCAAAGTTGTCAAGTTCTGACTTTCATCTCTTTTGACATACAAATACCTAAGAAGATAATGCTCCATTCCCCCTATCATTTTCAGCTGTAACCTAGAGCCTATCCTGGGATGTAATCATTTGGCTTTGGGAGAGACAAAAGATGTTTTATTATTCTTTGAATCAGTCAGATTAGGTAAACACATGGCTACAGACCTAATCTTTATGTATGTGAAAATGCTCCTGTGAGAAATGAAAGAAAAATTCTATATTGTTATAGCTTATGTAAACATGACTCAAGAGGCTATGGATTTTTATAGGAACACTAAGTCCTGGGAAGTTTTATTTCCCCACTGGCTTGAGGAATGTCTGTAGTGCTAGCTTGGCCTAAAATGTGGGTTCTGATATTGGTATATCTACCTCTTCTCTATGGGTTCTTGGGCTTATTCCTGAAGAGGAACTACTCTCCTCTACAAATAAAAGAGAATAAAGTATTTTTTTTCTGAAACTCTCAAGAAGAGTGAAAGGCTCCTAGGCATATCACTGGAAAACACTTTTTTTGGGGGGGGAGGGGTCAAATCTTTACTTTCCTTAAGATTCAAGCTGGTCACTGCCCACAGAGTCCTTCCTAGAAGGCCAATGGTTAATTACTTGCAGAATGATCAAATCTCATTGTATTAGACAACTATTGCTGAGGTAATGCTGTATCACCAAAAAAAAAAAAAGAAGCCTCAAACCTTCTTGGTTTACAAAAGTCAATTTTTATTTTTTAATATTTAATTAATCATCCAGATTTTGTAGGGTTTGGCTGAAATCAGCTGGACTCAGTTTTAGATTGTAGGTTGGATTCAGGTCTGCTCCACACAACTCCTTTTTCTGAGAAGAGTGACCACTTGTGGCATGTTCTCACATGGGATGGCAGGGAAACAAGCAGATGAACAGATATATAAAATTTCCTAAGGCCCTATCATAGAACTGGCATCTATCACATCATTTCATCATGCCCAACACCAATGGGTGGGGATGTATTCTTTTCCCATAACGGGAAACAATTCATACAGACTCATGACAATGAGCATGGATGTATGATTCTTTTAAGGTAGGAAAAAGCAGAGGATGCTGAGATCTCAGAGGAAGGTGAAACCATGAGATCTTGGTTCCTCAGTCACCCTTTGGAGAAAAGCCATTTGCTAATCAGAAATATCCACCCTAGACTAACACTAATGATGAATATGTTGAGTCTAAGAAAATTTGGAATTTATTTGGTATAACATCTGTGTAACATCATTACTATTCTATTCTAATTGAGGATGAAAATTGTTTAAAGTCATATGGCAGCTATGTGAGTGAGGTTAATAGGAAAAGAATCACTACCTAGATTTAAAATTTGGTTTATTGCTTCTAATTCTGCTCTGCTGATAAGGAACTGCTTGATGTTAAGGAGATTTTTAAAAGCTATGAATTTGGCACTAGTTTATCTTTAAGGTCTCTTTCAGCTTTTATATTTTATGATTTTGAAGGAGGCCTTTCTATAGTCTCCAGAGTTTATGGAGCAGAAGCAACATTCTCCCTTAAAGTGTCTTATGGGAATCTCTGACAGGCAGAAAATGGACAGGAACTCTTCTGTGAGAAAAAGAACAAGCAAAACTTGGTTTTTATCTTCAAACAATGTAGTACAGTGATGCCAGCCCCAGCACCAGGAATGAATTAGAAATCTCTGGTGTAGCTACCTTAAGTGGCCTTGAGTAAGTCATTTAAACTCTATGAGCCTTGGTGTCTATCCATAAAATAGAGTTAGAAGAGTGAGTTTGCAGCATGATTTTGAGATTAAATGAACTATTACATATAAATTTCATGGGGCAGAAATTAACATAATAATTATGCAATAAATGTCCAATATTATTATTGCTGTTATTCTTGTCTAGGTTAGGTTTGAGGTACAGTCTCCCCTGGATATAGCCTATGTATGGGATATAGCCTATGTATGGGACTAGAGAATTGAATGATTAAGTTCCAGGAAAGACTGAAGAAGGTGTCATTGTGGAGAGCTCGATTCATGATAATGAAACCTAAATAACGTAGATCTATTGCTGCTAATCCACTGGTCTTGGAAATGAAAGGAGAGAATACTTACACTGTTAACATTTTAATACATAACAGAACTTAAAATAAATTCTCTGGCCTATCCTATCCAAGCATACAAGGTAATGCTGAGATACTGAGGAGGCATATCACATATTTGAGCAACCTTTGGGGACTTCTCTGCATTATTTTGCTTTTGTTGCTTTAAGAGAAAGGAAGAAAGACAATGAGACTTTATAATTACAAAAACTTAATGGGATAAATATTAGAAAAAGTTTGAGGGGTACCTTGTGGCTCAGTTGGTTAAGTGTCTGACTCTTGGCTTTGGCTCAGGTCATGATCCCATGGTTTTGGGGTTCAAGCCCCACATTGGGCTCTGTGCTGACAGCACAGAGCCTGCTTGAGATTCATTCTCTTCCTCTCTCTCTCTAAGCCCCTCTGCCACTCACACTGTCTCTCTCAAAACAAATACATAAACTTAAAAAAAGTTTGAGAGTAATAATTCTGATTCACTATTTTTAATGACCATTGAATTCTGGCTGGCAGAAAGCATACCCTGCCTGCTTCTTCAGGAGACCCTCACTGTGCAAAGACTCTGGGCCACACAGTGTGAGTTGCTTATTGAGGGCAGATGGGAGCCACAGGCCTCTTTGTGCCAGGGAGGCTCTTAAAGATGAGAAGGACTGAATTCTGCTTGGAGACCCATTAGGCAAAGTTAAAAAATCTCTTGAGAGAACATACGGGATTCCTGAACCACATCCAAATAGCCAAATCCTTTCCCATGTTTCCCATGTTAAGGATACTCAGTACCACTTTTCCCATCTTCTTTGTCTCAGTTTAGTCTTTTCTTTCCCTAATAGTGTCAGTTGTCACCTTAGGTTACAATTTCTGATATAATTTTTTAATTTTTTTTGCATGCATAAATTGCTTCCCTATATAGACTGCAAAATCTTCAAGAAAAGGTCTATTTCGTATAATTTTAGGAATCTCCAAATGTGAGTAGCAAAGAACTGAATATCAGGAGTTCATTAATAAAGACAAATTTGAAATGAGTTTCCAACCACCTGTGTAGAGGACATACTGCATTTTTCATTTGGTAAAATTGGGTCACTTTTGAGCTTTTAAGGCAATATTGAAGGTCTCTTAAGGATGCAAATTCTGAATTAGCATTTCTATTTTGTCCTAACTCAGCTGCACAAGATTCCCTGAGTTGCCCACCAGGTTTAATGAGAACTTTTGTGGAACTGTGGGAGTTGAGCAAAAGAAAAGTTAACTTGGAAAGTTCTTGACTCTCTGAGTTCAACTCTGAATGACAAATACCAGAGTCAATATTTTCCAAACTGTCAGTGATAAGCATTTTCAAAAGCCTATTTTTTTAAAAAACTGTGCCAGTTTAAAAGATGTAATTTGAACATAAGGCACATGCGTTAGTGAAGTCTAGTAGATAACATTTTGTGTGTGAAATATTTTTGTAAAAGCAGGACAAATGGTAGGAAGAGGAAAATGAGCTTTCCAATCAGGTGTGTTCAAAGGACTCTAATTCTACTGTCCTGGTGATTTATTTTCTCTAATGTACACATCCTTTGAAGAGCATACTTACTTTAGAAGAAGGAAAATTCATTCTTATAGTGTGAGAGTTCTCTGCAAACCTGTTTCCCTATTGGCCCAGAATCCTTATTCCACTTCCCCCTTCAGTTCTAAATTATTTTTAACTACTATGACATTAAAGAAGGCCTAGTGTATTAAGAGTCACCTTGATTAAAGAGGGATGATTGGGTCAAATTTTGCCTCTAGGTTCCTGGGCCTATTTTTAGGAACCTATTTGCTACCAGATTTGTATCTTATGTTGACTTCTTGGGTGATAACAATTTATTATGTCCATCAATGGAGACTGGGGGCACTTCCAACTAGTTAACCAGTCCACAGTCATTTCATTGCATGACAGTCCTTGATCGACTAGTGAGGAAAGTAATTATAATGTACAAAGAGGACAGATAATTACCATGTTGATGAGTAATGAGGCATAGTCTTCTTCCAGGGTCAGAGAGCACATAGCCGGCATGCTGGGATGTACTTCCTCAGGTTAAGATGCACTCTTGGTTAGGTAACACCTATCAACTCCGTGTTTTATGATTCTGTCTGAAGTTTGAAGAAAGAGATACCAACAGTGGAAAGGAAATTGGATATGATGTTGAAAAGAGTCATTTGAAGAAAGTAACAGGGACACTAAGAAACAACTTGTATTGGTAAAATAAACACATGGATAGAAAGCTAACTTTGTGCTTCCAAAAATCTCTAGCTATTGATCAGCACAATAGCTGTAAATTTCCTAGCTGATTACAATCAGCAAGTTTTTTCCCAAAGGACAATAATGGTCTCAATTGAAAAGTCTATAAGCAAGTTAGTTTGGACATTTAAACATGGCTTGTAGCTATGCAAATAATGAATTTATGTCTTGCAAAAAACAAACTGAGTTAGGCATTGTCTTTTCTTTTGCTACTTTTTTTTCCCCTCTCTGATGCCTAACCCCTACTAAGCATTTAGCTTGAAGTTTGGTTATCTAATTCTTTTTGCTATCCATTTTACAAAACAAATTAATTTTATAGTTTCTTTCATTGTACTTCAGTCAAGCTTGTCTTAAAGTAAGGATAGTGTTATTTAAGATTTCCTTCTGTCATGTGAGACTAATTGGTCTAATTCATTATGTAAAAAACTATATGGGCTGTGAGACAAATGAGGTAATGTATTTTGAACACTAGTGTAATTGCTAATGAGATCTAATGTGAGTAAACTGCCTGTAACTTAAGTGTTTCAGCATGATGGATATGTTACACTTTACTAAGGAAATGGCTGAAATAAGTTATGGCACCAGTTAGCAATGCATTTATAGATGAAAACGCAGAGCAAGAGATAATATAATTGAAATTAAAATATTTTGCTTTAAGGTTAATTTTTTTGATGTGTGGTGTTTTTCTAACATGTTGGATTTGAATAAAATACTAGCTCATGACCAAATCCTGCTTTTAATGGCCTTAAGACCAATGTAGCAGCACATTCATTTTGAGTATGGTGTTTCTAGAATGATTGCTATTATAACAGAGCTAAGGCCCAGAGAAAATCATGGTGTTTACATCAGTCACAATTGAAAAGATTTCCATTCCATTGTGTGGTGATAAACCTGAGATGACAATATACAAATAGTGCATGGTCTATATCCTTGAAGGGATTGGGAGACAGGTGCAGGAGTTTCTGTGTGTCCACAATTTTCTTCTTGATAACACAGACATGTATTAATTAACAACAGAAACTAGGGTAGGGGCAGGGATGTTTGTCCCAATATGGGAAACAAAGGAAGAGGTTCAACCAAATAGGAAAGGCTTAGAATCCATGAGGACTTAACAATCTCTAGGGACTAGGAAAATAGTCAGCATTCACAACTCCTATATAAGGTATTGGTTGGTCCCAACTGGTGATTTAAGTATAAAAATAGGAACCCAGTAAGGTGATATTCAAAGACTAGATGGGCTAAATATTGATGGACACCCAGTCCCAAACTTTGGACTATTTGGAGTTAATAAAATGTCTCTGGGTTTTAACCTAGGAAACTGGCATGAGTTAGGTGGGATTTAAGCTGTAGGAAAGAACTGGAAAATAGATTTATTAGAGAACAACCTTAGAGTAGAGATGAAAGCTAGGGGATTATCCTATGAAGTGTGGGTCTTGGCTTGGGAGCTCAAACATATAGGTCCTGTTATCAAAATGAGTTCCTGTGCTCAAGTGGAAAAATATCAGCTGACATTTGGGAATCAGTGTGGAAAGGCAAGGGTTAGCACTTCTGGTTTAGGCTATAGTAAAGATAATTCAGAGAGCAAAACCACAAAAATGGAAATTCTACCATGGAAGACACCTTCCCCTTCTTTTCACTGCTGCCTCTTTAGTGCCTAGAAAAGAGCTTGGTGTATAGTGGATTCTGTTTTTAAAGGAATAAGTGTTCAGTACAGAGTTTTAAATACATATAAAATTATTTAGGTAGTGCAACTTAGGTGCAGCTTACCTTAGTCAAGACTAAATCAAGATGTGAGAAGGTTCTGCTTTATCTGATAGGAAACCAATGAGTATGCAGGGAAATTGGAGAAGAAAGTATAGGATGGGGAAGAGAGAGAGACTGGCTGGCCCAGCCAGGGATAGAGCTTCCTCCATCTGCATCTCCTTATCTCAATCACTAGGGTCATTGTCATTCCTTGATAACTATTTTATGCTTCCTGTCCATTCATCTCACCTGTGTTGCCTCTTTCTGGCGATAATCCTTAGGGTGCAGAGGTGGAAGGGACAGCTGTTGGCTATATGCCATTTTGAATCTCTTCAACTAATCAAATGACTTAGGGTAAGATATATTTTTCAAGGAATATGCCACAATTTCACAAAATGTATACAATTATGTGACATAAATTTGTTGCTTTATAAATGCTTGATAACAATTATAAAGAAAAAAATACTGTATAGATCATCATGAGGCAATCTGTAAGTCATGTGTCTAAGCACAAGAATTTTCAGAGAAACAAGTCCTTTCTTGACAGTTTAGAACAATGGATTAACAGGAGATAGGTGATTTTACATGGAGTAATGGAAACTGACTAGAAAAAGTTACTAGAAATATACTAAAATGGAAAATATAGTAAAAATCATGCCAGAAAATAAACTCATATGATGAAAAACTATCAAATGTGAAAGCAGTGGAACTTATAATACAGTGTCTGATAATTCAATTATTGATATCCCTTGCTATCTGATGTCTCCTTATGTAAAACTTAGTAACCAATAGACTTGGCTTATTTAGCATCCCTCTCTATCTGAAACCAATACCCAAGCACTAGTAATCTACCCTTAGGAACTGACTATATTAACACAGAGAGGAGTATTTGTGTTTATGTACAGTTATGACAATTTTAATTGATATCAGTGATATTCCACAGAACATTCCCCTAGGTCTAGAGAGCACAACAATTAATAAAATTATGACCCCAGTTAGTCTCTGGCTTACCATCCATGTCTTGAGTGCTTAGAAACACAGCTCAGCTGAGTTCTACTCTGGGCATGGGTATTCCTTCCAATATATGAATAGGCCTTTGCTCCCACTTCACTCTGGGTAACATCCCAGCAATGTCTCAGTGATCCCGTTAACCTGCAGTGATGGTCATTACTTACTGGTTTTCTCATTCTCATCATCCCTTTTTCTTGAGTGGATGGGACATTGGTTAGGGGATGGGATAGAGCCCACCTATATCTCTACCTCTAGCCATGGACACACCTCTTTTATATATTTTCTTTTCCTAATTTGTGTCAGAAACTGCTAATGCCCTCCAATATCCATTTGATCCTAGCAAAAATTACCTAGCAAGAAATTACATTTCTTAGCCTTTTGCACCTTGATGTTGATCATATGACTACTTTTTGGATGCGATGGGATTGAAAGAGATTTGCTCTGTTTCTGTATTATTCTGGTTGCTTTCCATTTCCTTTCCTGTCCCCCACCCTCGACACTTCGTTTTGCCTGGGAAGTTGTGATAACTAGAATTGTCACCTCACACCCAAAGATGGAAGGCATATGTTAGGGATGGTAGAATTCCCCCATTGATTCTGAAATGTTCACCTCTGGGCTGTTGTTGAGAAAGACTCTAATTTAATCCATTATAATAGGGGATCCTTTGTTATAGAAGCTTGGCCTGAGTCACAGAAGCAGCTTTTCCCAGGGAGTATGTATCTTTTAACCAAGTAACAGACCACAGCAACACATGCTAGACTTGAAATTTTGAGTCATTTAAATATTTTTAGTGGTTTTGATACGGGTGAGCCTATGGACGAGTGCATCTTTCTTTCTCTTGGGAGCTCATGAGGCCAACCCAGCTCCTTCATGAAAGCAGTTTTATTTTCACTTCTAAATAGATTGATTTCTCTGAACTTGATGACAGGCTTGCCTGCATGCCTTTAGCCTTCTCCATGGGGGATTTGCTATGCTGAGCTCATCAGCTGTCTCCCCACTTTAGGATCTTGCACTTGTGCTCTGTGTCTGTAATTCTTTTTCTCCAGATATGTGCACACTACTGCTTCTCTTCCGTTACCCTGTCATATTTCCTTATAGCATTTTTCATTACCTAGATTTATTTAGGTGTTTACATGTTTATTCTATTTAGATAGAATAAACAGTTTGAGGACAGGATTCATTTCTCTCGGTCACTGGTATATATCCCTACTTCCTAGAACTGTGTCTCATAGAAAGTAAGTGTTTAAGAAATATTAGTTGAATCACTACATCTCTTAAAGGACATTAAGGTTATAAATTATGGCATCTTCAAGCAGGTAGAAGTCTCAAGCTTAGTAGACAAAATAATAGTCTAGAGTAAAATTCCAACTGGATCTGGGAAGTTTCCTTTCCAAAGTTTTCCTTTATAGGTAGCAGCTGATACCTATTAATTTGTGGATCCTGAAGATAACTCACAGAGAGATTTAGGTATGCAAAGTTTTAGAAATTAAAAAACTAATAATATCTGGGAAAATAGTGTATGTCTACGTAATAATGAAACAAATTATAATTTTATTTTTTATAGATTTAAATTTGTTTTTATTTTTATTTATTTTTATTTTTTTAATGTTTTATTTATTTTTGATACAGAGACACAGCATGAGAGGGGGAGGGGCAGAGAGAGAAGGAGACACAGAACTGGAAGCAGGCTCCAGGCTCTGAGCTAGCTGTTAGCACATAGCCTGACCCTGGGCTCGAACCCACAAACATGAGATCTGACCTGAGCTGAAGTCGGAGGCTTAACCGACTGAGCTACCCAGGCACCCCGATTTAAATTTGTTTTTAACATTTATTTATTTTTGAGAGACAGAGCGAGACAGAGCAGAAGTGGGGGAGGGGCGGAGAGAGGAGGGGACACAGATTTCAAAGCAAGCTCCAGGCTCTGAGCTGTCAGCACAGAGCCCCACGTGGGGCTCAAACTCAGGGACTGTGAGATCATGAACTGAGCTGAAGTCTGACACTTAACCAACTGAGCCACACAGGCATCTCTAATTTTAATATCGACTTTCTTATTTGTATAAAGAAATAGACCAAACTTTGCCCAAGAAATATGACCAAAAAAATCCTCTTTTCCCTACTACATGTACTTGTTCAGTTAGAGCTGGTTATGGTATCTTTTCCTTCAATCTTTTGTCTCTGCATCATTTCATCAGGATTTAAGTCATCTTGGTTCCAGTGGTTATTTAATGTCCTACTTCTACCTCTACTTAAATTTCTACTCCTACTTCTACTTGTAGAAGGGGCTTGATATGCAAGTCGTGGTGTATACCTGTTTTGGTGATGATAATTTGCTGACTTGAAATTGGTAATAGTGTCTCTATTGGTCTTTTAAGCTTCTTTGATTGGCCTTGTCTTTACTTTCTGGTAAGCATCAGCTGTGGGTTGAATAGTGTCTGCCTAAAATGTGCATTCATCCAGAATCTCAGAAATAGTATCGTTGCAGATATAATTAAGGTAAAGACTGAGATGAGATCATAGTATTAGGATTAGAGTAGACCCTAAATTCAATGGCAGTGCCCTTGTAAGAGACAGAAAAGGGAGCTGAGACTGAAGTGATGTGTCTACCAGCCATAGAACACCAGAGATTGCTGACAGCCACCAGAAGCTAGAGGTGAGGCATGGAATGGATACTTCCTCAGAGCCTCCAGAGGGAAGCAACCCTGCTGGCGTCTTGATTTCAGACTTCTGGCCTCCAGAACTAAAATGGAATACATTCTTATTGTGGTCAGCCATCCAGCTTTTGGTAATTTGTTATGTAACAGCTTTAGACACTACCACAACATCTTCCTGGCTCACCAGGCAACAGCCTGAGTAGTGCCTCTGAGCTCTGCCTTTGGTAGAGCAGGCCAGTGTTGTTACTCTGACTCCATTGATTCTAATTTCCCTCCCCCAGGGCTGTTCTAAACACAAACTACAAACTAGCTACTTATGAGAAGAGCACATTCTTTTAAGCTATGATAGACAGTAGAATCAATTATAGTCCAAATTCAGACTTCTCCTTTCTAATTCCTTGATTCATAATTTTATGAAAATATATCAAATATACTTAACCCTTCATTATTTCTGGTAATGGGTAAGTCTAAAAGAATTAAAACATGAATTTAAAACTTGATTTTTAACTTATGACTTTCTTAAAGTAATTTTTAAAATTACAGGGCCAGCTGTGTCCAGTGCAGTGCCAGGAATCCTAACATGCCACTTAAAAGAATGTGGGTTCCAAACTTGTCATTCTCTCTGTTTAATTTCTGCTGAAGAATTTTACTGAATCCTTTGGGTATTTCTATTTTGTTCATTAATGAGTCCTGGGGATATGAAATGAATGATGGGACTAAACTGTCAGGCAGGAGAGAAATACTGTGGATTTTTTTCCCTGTGTGATATTGCTGTTTTCATCTTAAGTCTCTTGTCAGGTCCCTGTCATATTAGCCCTATATTTTCAAAAAAGGACTAAATAAAAGCTTACTGTTAATTTATTTTGGTTTCCTGCTTAGTGTTAACTCATTCCCACTTTCATTGTTAGGTTTTAGGCTCTTATTCTAAACTTGTTGGCAGGTTATAATGAATTGCTTTAAATTATAATGATTTGGAGTTTTAGGCCTTTTGGGTGAATTATTAATATGAACGATAGAGGAAAAGAAAGCCTATTATTTAGTTTTATTTTTGATAACTCTCTATGAAGCATTTCTTAAGTAAATGTTAGGATGCAATAGAAAAGGCAAAGTAATTTGCATTTAATAGTCCAAGTTATAGCTTTTGGAAATATCTGCATAACATAATTTTTTGTTGCTTTTTTTTGTAGACATAGATTGCTGTTTCACTTTAGAGTAGCCCCATAATTCACTTAAATGAGAGGTTTGCATTCTGTTTTACTTGGAGAAGAGAGCGAAGCCAACTTTCACATTGTCATGTTGATTATGTGTTTCAGATCTCTGTGATATACTTGTTCATTCATGCAACATATGTTTATTGGTTAATTTTAAGTGTCAGGGCTTCAACTATAACTACACTTAACTGAACTGTAAACCTATCTTACTTCTTTTTCCCCAACCCATCTATCAATTTTGTATCCCTTATTAATAAGACTGCTGGTATTGTTATACATAAGATTGCTGAAAATAGAAACTTTCAGCTAATTCTCAGTTTGCCTTTTGCATTGCGTTTCCACATCTGGTTGGTCACCAATTCCTGTCGATTCCACCTCTAAGCATCAGATTTTTGCCTTTCTCCTTAGCTCTGCTGTGCATGTCTTAGTTTGGGCCTATCATCTCTGATGCTTTATTAACAAATCACATCTAAGGCCACCACTCCCTTCCCAGCTAGACACTTACTAGTATCTTCTTGTAATTAGGAGAGCATTTATGAGCTCTTAAATCACTGGACTTTTTCATCTTCAGTGAGACTTCTTTTATTTGAAACTTGGCTTTATTGAGAGATGAAAGGGCTTCCTAAATTCAGAAAAATCCCTTAATGGATTTGGCCTTTACATACTTTTTAAAAGTTTATCTTATTTATTTGGAGATAGAGAGCTGGGGAGGGGCAGAGAGAGAGGGAAGAAGAGAGAGAGAATCCCAATCGAGATGTGGGTCTCGAACGCATGAACCATCAGATCATGACCTGAGCTGAAATCAAGAGTCAGATGCTTAAGGACTGAGCCACTCAGGTACCCCAGAATTTACACACTTTTCATCCAGCCAGACCAAATAGCATCATAGAATTTTACCTTCCTGTAGGCATAAATTGCTGTTTTACTGTTAGTTGAACCTCATAATTCGCTTAAATGAATGACTATCCATTCTGTTTTACTGAGAAAAAGAAGATAAGCCAACTTCTGACGCTGGCATACTGACTCTACATTTCATATCACACTACCAGGAAAACCACCTGGAGAGAAGAGAGGGGCAGGAACTGAGATGTGAATATCCAAGTTCCTACTTTATGGTTGCAACTAGTGGGATGTGAGAATTCTAGGACAGCTCACATAGATTTTGAGGAATGATGAAAAGCTGGAACTAGTGCCGCCCTGCCTTCCTAAGTATGCTTGGAGAGACTGCAAGTCTCTTGAGGATTGCCCCCGTCCAACATTGGGCTCAGATGCTGAAAGAAAATATTGAGACTAATGGACCAGGATAGTCTTCCCAGTTACCCATGGTCAGAATGTGGTTGCAAGAGACCAAGAAGTTCCCATCTATCCCAGAATACATATGTGAAAGCTTAGAGGGCACAGATAAAAATAGATGTAGTGCAGGTTGGGATGAGGTAGTCAGTGGCATGGTGCCCCAGAAGACCAGGGGCTTCCACACTTCAATGCACATCAGTACAATCATCTGATGAAGGTTGGCGAGGGCTCAGAAGAAAGCATGCTCACTGGAGACCTGTCTTCCTGTCTCTTTGAAAAGCTCCAGGATCCTGCTCCCATGGGTAAACCCAGAACTGAGGAGGCAGAGAAGAGACCTCTGAAGATGAGAGTCAGCTCTGTTAGGGAGTTTAAACTTTGAATTGGTTAAAAAACTTGGCATTTTTAAACCAGAAGAAACTAAATTATTCTTAACTGACACAATTTTATTCTTTTGTCATCAGCTAGAATGAAGATTCATAGGGAATGAAAAGGTGTTTTCTTGTCCTTCCCCTCACCACAGATCTGATCAAATATACATAAATTTAGACCCAGCTACAATTTACCATATGCACACCTCCACAGGATTCCTCTTACCTGTAGTACAAAAGTCACACTCCTTTGTGGGCCCTGTGCAAGTTCTCTATTTTCACCTCCCAATACTGCTGTTCTCAATCCCTGCATTCCAGGTGCTCTGAAATTCTCCCTAAATCTGGAACCCAGAGTTGCATCATTCTATTGTGGCCCTGTACGTGCCCTTTTTGGACCTCAGGAGTCCTTTTCCTGCACTGTACATGATAAATGCCAACTTATTTGTCAAGACTTAAGGAAAACAGCATTGTCTTCTTTGTACTTTCATTACTCCATTTTTGTTTTCTTGAAGCTCTGGTTTTACATACCTACCACTTGAGCCCAGCCCAGTTTAGAGTGTTATGGAGGCAGACAAAACACCACCAAAATGGTTTTTGAATGCATTAACTAATCACACTCATAAAAGTTTGTAACAGAATTGTCTTGTGTTTACAGTATTTTTCCTCCTAAATGCCCCATTGAACTTCTCTTTATGCTTGTCAAATAATTAGTTTTAGCTTCAATCTCTTAGTCACAAAAACAGTAAAGCTATGGTTAGCAAAATTTTAACTCAGATAAAAGCATTTAAATGCATGACACTAATGGCCATTAATTTTCTCCCTGTAAAACACTTCTTAATTTAAAATAGCTATTTTCAAGTTAATCATCATTTAATAAAATTTATATTACTTAAAGCTTTGTGCTTTGACCCTGACTAAAGATGAAATGTTTAAATCTTGTTTTGGGGTGGATGTATGCATGACCTCTCAGACTAAACTTTATCCTTAAATGAAATAAACCAGGTATAGTTATAGAAGGAAGAAAGCAGAGTAAATAGTTTAACAAAATGTGATCCTTCAGTATGTTCCACAGTACATCATCAGAGTAAAAAAAAGAAAAATCAGTCCCAGGAAACTTGGCATTAGGACTTATTTTTTTAAAGTCTCACTTTAATAATAGTAAAAACAACAACAACAACAAACTGCTGGCTTAAATAAACCAGATCATAACAGTGCTCATGAAAAATTATCTACAGAGACCACTTTCAATCACTGAGTTAATGTTATACATTTTGTATATACAAGTATGTGTATTCTAGAAGATTTCAAAATGCTATGAGGAAACTTAATCCTATAGTATTCTTTAAAATTCTTTTCTTAGTGATTATTTTTGAGAGAGAGAGACAGAGAGAGACAGAGAGAGACAGTGTGAACAGGGGAGGGACAGAGAGAGGGAGACACAGAATCCGAAGCAGGCTCAGGGTTCTGAGCTGTCGGTACAGAGCCCTACGTGGGGTTAAACCCACAAACTTCGAAATCATGACCTGAGATGAAGTCCGACCTAAGCTGAAGCCAGACACTTAATTGACTGAGCCACTCAGGTGTCCCAATCCTGTAGTACTCTAAAAGACACAGTGTTTACAGCCAGAAAACTCGAGTCTTAATCCTGTATTTACCATTAGTTAGCTATGTGACCTTAAGCAATTTCACTTCCCTAGGAACGAAGTGTGGCAGAGGATCTCCAAGTTCGTTTCATGAGTTGTAATTTGTTGGCCTTTAAATCAAAACCTCAAAGTAACAGATTTAAGAAGGCAAGTAAGAGTAGACTGGAGAAATATAAAATGGAAAGAATAAAATTAAAGGGTAAATGGCTTTGATTTCAAAACCCAGGCATTAGGCAAGCAATCCGAGTTTGGGAAAGAAAAAAATATATATATACCTCATATTTTCAATAAAGCTAAATGCCCATCTCAGTTTCTTTACTTGAAACTTAATAACATATTTTCAGACAGGGAAATATTTTCAAATTTTTAAAAATCTAGGTTAGTTCAAAAGTGTGTGTGTGTATATACACACGCACACTATATATATACACATTAAAAAATATATAATATTTTTATATATGTTATTTATGTATATACACACATACTATATATACACACTAAGGTATATATATAATATTTTTATATATGTTATTTATGTATATACACACATACACTATATATACACTAAAGTATATATATAATATTTTTATATATGTTATTTATGTATATATACACTTCATATATGTGCTATATTATTATTCCAATTATTGTGAATTTTGTGTTGAAAATTCCAAGATCACAGTCTCATACCCATTCTTTTATAATCTTACTTTCTCATTTTGTTTCTTTTTTTTTTTTTTTCCCTTTATAGTCTAAGCAGGGGAAGTCAAAGTAGAATATGTGTCTTCTTGTGGTGGGCCAGATAATGGATCCATTGGGGTGAAGGAAAAGAGCATTTATTTATTTATTTATTTATTTTTTTAAGTAGTAAGAAAGGTTTACTGGATCCCAAATCAGCTTAAGAATATTTAACATGATTTTTTATCAGCAATGATCAACTATCACTTAAAAACATAATAAGAAGGTAACATTCATAAATCAATACAAAGTATAAAGTACCCAGGCATCAGCTTACTCAAGAGTATACCAGATTTCTATGGAAAAATGTTGAATTCTTTTTTTTTTCCATAATATTTTATTGTCAAATTGTTTTCCATTCAACACCCAGTGCTCTTCCCCATAAGTGCCCTCCACCCTCACCCCCACCTCTTTTCCCTCCTCCCCCTTCCCCTTCAACCCTCAGTTCATTTTAAGCATTCAATAGTCTCTCAAATTTTACATCCCTCTCTCTCCCCAACTCTCTCTCCCTCCTCCGCTCCCCCTGGTCCGCCATTAGGTCTCTCCTGTTTTCCTGTTAGACCTATGAGTGCAAACATATGGTATCTGTCCTTCTCTGCCTGGCTTACTTCGCTCAGCATGACACCCTCAAGGTCCATCCAGTTTTCTACAAATGGCCATATGTCATTCCCTCTCATTGCCATGTAGTACTCCATTGTGTATATATACCACATCTTCTTGATCCATTCGTCAGGTGATGGACATTTAGGCTTTTTCCATGTTTTGGTTATTGTTGACATTGCTGCTATGAACATTGGGGTCCATGTGCTCCTATGCATCAGCATTTCTGTCTCTCTTGGGTAAATCCCCAGCAATGCTATTGCTGGGTCATAAGGGAGTTCTATCGATAGTTTTTTGAGGAACCTCCACACTGTTTTCCAGAGTGGCTGCACCA
>NC_043706.1:78273907-78292307 GCF_006229205.1 Suricata suricatta
AAAAAAAAAAAAGAATTATGAAACACCAGATTTTGGAGTTGGGTGGAAATATTTACTGAATAATAAAGGGGATGGGAGTAACTTAGTAGCTATAGACCCTACCATTTAATAGGGAAGTGCTGTCCTGTAGGGTGGTGAAAGTCCAGTGTGGCTGGGGTGGAGTTTTAGTCTCTTTATGCATTCCTCTGCTAGGGCCGCTGTGGCAAAGTAACACAAACTGGGTGGTTCAGACAACAAATTTATTCTTTCACAGTTCTGGAGGCTAGAAGCTGAAGATCAGGCTGTAGGAGAGGAAACATTTGTTCTATGTCTCAATCCTAGCTTCTGGTGGTTTGCTAGTAATTGCGGGCATTCCTCGGGCATTCTTGTGGAAGCATTACCCTGGCAATGTGCATGGGTAGCACAGCTCACTGCTATGGGCATGATATGCTATTGTTTGGGTCTCTGTCAATATTGCTTCTGAAATTTGAGTGTGTTTCCATAATGCTCTACCATCCTTATAAGGATTGATTCTGAATGCCCTTTTCTTCATTTCACTCTCCTCTGAATCACAATCTTATGCATGTGCAGCTCATTCCCAGGGCCTAGGTCATACAGTTGAATCTAGCTGAAAAGGATGCTGAGAAACATTTCTAACTTCTAACTATGGTAGTTGTATGCAACTACCATAACTTCTGACTTATTTCCCTTAATAATGATCATCTTGGTTGACTCCAGCACCCTATTACAGTAAATAACGTGGACAATCTGGTTCTGTAAGATATATTTGGGTTATAAGGTGCTTATCATATATATCCCATTTTATGCGATACTGCCAAGCTTCTGAGAAGGTCGGCACCAGCGGTCAGTCAGGATACCAGTTTCTACAAATGCTTGCCGTTATCTTACATAAAGTGTTGTATGATTGCTTTGTTAATTGTATATGTGATTATTAGTGAGGTTGAGCATCTCTTTATATACATTTTAAATATTCTTCTTTCTCCTACATGTTTTATCTTCCTTCTATCTTTTCCATCTTTCTTTTGTTAATTTACAGGAGTTCCTTGTAAATTTTAGATATCAATCCTTTGTTTTTCTAGGAATTTAAAAACATTTTCAGCCAGTATATCACAATTTGTAAATTTGTGATGTTTTGCTAAAGAAAAACCTTTAATTTTGATGTTGTAAAATCATTAGATTTTTTTTTTTTTTTTTTACCTTATGCTTTGTAATTTTGGGTCTTGTAAAAGAAAGTCACTGAAAAAGGGTTCTGCCTCTTTGCCTTTAAAGTTTTACCTTTATTCCTCCTTCGAGTTTTAATCTTTTACCTTTATTTTTTTAATCCATCACGTGTTCCACTAGATATGGAGAGAGGAGTCCAGCCTAATATTTCTCCATATTGAGTCAGATTTTTTTTCACTGCTTTGTATTAAATCACCTCCCTTTGATTTGTGGTGTTATCTTTTAAGTTTTTGTACTTACATGGATCTGTTTTGATACTTTCTAATATGAAAGCTTATGTGAATTTTCTTCTCTTTGTATGAACTTGCTTTCTCTTTGTGTTAACATTGTTATTATTTTTAAAAGTATCTAGGATTCTGTAGAATTTCTTGATCCTTTGTTAGATGAGCTTTTCATCTTTTCTCTTGTTTTTCAGAATTGACTCAGCTATCTTTATTTTTTCATACAAATTTTAAAAGTTTGCTGATTTTCTTAGAAATTCACTATGAAGTTTAATTAGTATTATATTCTCATTACATTCATGAATGTAATATCTCTATTTTTCTTTCATCGTCTAAGCTTTAAAAGTTTTATTCTTAAAGTCATGGGCATTTTCATTAGGATATGCCTAAATATTTAATAATTTTGTTTATATTGTGAATCATTCTAATTTTTCTATTTGGCTATTGTTGATACAGAGGAATAATAGTTGAATTTTACTGAGTTTTCTCTGGCAACTATTTCTTCCATAGCATTCTTCTAAGTAGATGATCAGATTACCTGAAAATTATACTTTTAACCACACTTGAGAATTAAAAATATTGATATTTAAAATATTCATCTTGCTTTAATGTAAAGGGAGAAATTAAAATTTCTCTATTTTATATACTGTTTGCTACAAATTTTGTTAGGTAGTTTTTTTTCCAAGTTAAATAAGTTTCTTTCTATTCCTAGTATATTATAAATATGTTTTGATATAGTTTTATACTTATTCCTAATTCTATGACAATATCATGTGATTTTTGTCATCTTTTAGTTAATGCATGTGAGAAATTGAATTATTATATTTGTTGATATCAAACCATCCTTGAATTCTTAGAATAAGCAGTACCTGATCGGGATGTATAATTTTAATACATATTTTTGAGTAAGTTAATATTCAATTCAGAGTTTTTCCAAGTTCATAAGATAAATAAGACTATTATTTGATTTTATTATCTACACAATTTTGAAATTAAGCTTATATTAATCTTTTAACTATTTTCTATCTAGGACAAGTGGTAGAACACAGAGATTATTGATAGTATGGAAGATTGTTTTGTAAGGGCATCTGAGATGGGAGATATTGAAGATCTTTGATTAGCATTTTAATTCTTTTGGAGGGAGGCATTATTCTTATTGAAATAATATGAAAATTTGCTATGTTATATACTCATCCTTACCTCCTACATCTCTTGAATTCATTTTATTTTTTGACCAAGTGCTTCTATCAAGAAAATTTTCAAAGACATGTTAAGGGCAAATGTTTAGAGACCTTGTATGGTGGAAAATATTACACTTTATGTTCAAGGTCCATTTCCTTTATTTATTTTCAAATGTTTATTTATTTATTTTGGAGACAGAGAGAGGAGCGGGGAGAAAGGGAGAGCACAAGCCTGGGAGGGGTGGGGGAGTGCAGAAACACAGAATCTAAAACAGGCTTCAGGCTCTGAGCTGTCAGCACAGAGCCCAGCACAGAGCTCGAACCCATGAACTGTGAGATCATGACCTGAACTGGAGTTGGATGCTTAACTGATTGAGCCACCTGGGCCCCACAAACTTCTCTTCCTTTAATTTTGAAAACATTATTTGAATGTTTTTTGTATTCAGTATTTCTGTAAGAAGCAAAAAAAATCTGATTTAAAAAAAATTTTACATGTTTTTTATTTATTTTTGAGAGACGGAGAGAGGCAGCACGAGCAGGGGAGGGTCAGAGAGAGAGGGAGATACAGAATCCAAAGCAGGCTCCAGGCTCTGAGCTAGCTGTAAGTACAGAGTCTGACGCGGGGCTCAAACCCATGAACCATGAGATCATGACCTGAGCTGAAGCCGCAGCTTAACTGAGTGAGCCACCCAGGCGCCCCTGATTCTTTTTCTTTTAAGGTTGTCTGCTCTTTCAGGAAGCATTTTGTAATTTTTTTCCTATCTTAGAAATTATTAAACTTTACTGTATTGTGGTCAGAATATTTTTTTTTTACTTTTTCTATCTAGTTTGATTGCTACCCTGAGGTATTTCATTTGAGATCTTTCATTTTTCTTTAATTATGAAGAATTGCTAGTTGTCATTTCTTCAAACACTTCCTTTCTGCCGCGTATTTCTTTTCTTTAAAACACTGCTGTGATATGTATGTCGATACTTTCTCCTCTACCTTTTATACTTCTCAAAATGCTTAATTTTTAAATTTACTTTTTATTTTGGCTTCATTTCTGATGGCTTCTGAGACTCTTCATTCTTTGCATGTATCTTTTCTGCTTTTCAACCTACTTAGTAAGTTCTGTCTACCAGTGATAATCATGTTCACTTCTAGTGTTTCATATTGGTATTTCTTTATAAGTGCTTTTCCTTCTTGATGAAACTACTATTATTCCTTATCTTTTTGAAAACATCTCTTATTAATTTGACATTCTTTTTTACTTTAGATTATTAATTCAGCTTCATCTAATACAGTTTGTTAGCTAAGTGTGAGCATGTGTGTGTGTGTGTGTGTGTGTGTGTGTGTGTGTGAGAGCGTGTGCTCTTGATAATGATTGGGCTTTCTCAGTGATTTTTATTCTCTGCAAAAGTTCATTGTCTCTAGAGGTGAGTAGTAACTTTGTCTGACTATATGTATTTTTCTTTGCAGATAGGGATGAAGAATGGTAAAGACCAAACCTTTGCATGCTCTTCTACTTGTGAGTTTAGAAACAGGGGGTAGGTGGGACCTGCCCTAAAAAAAGAGCCTCTGCCTTCACAGTAGGGCTAGACCACTCTCCATTTCCCACACACCAGTACACCTCTCTGGGCCTCAGGGAATTTCCTTGAAACTTCCTATTGACAACCTAGAAGTCAGAATATGAAAGGGGTGAAGAATGAGTGTCTGCCTGTAAATGTTGTCTATCTCTTACCATAGTCAGCTAGAGTCCCACCCTGATATTGCCCTTACCACCTAGCCTGGACCAGGCTGCTGACATTGTACTGCACCCACTTTGTATGGGGAATGGGTTGACACTGATCCATCCAAGTCATTTGAAAAGAAAAAAGAATTCAACTAAAAAGCTGCCCCTCATACCCATTCCCCAAAGCCCTCTTCTACTCTTGTACTTCAAAATCTTGTCTTCCTAGAGTTTTCCTGCCATTTAAAAGTATTCTAATCTGAGAACTACCAATATCCCCCTTGATTCTGTGCATCTTTTGGTTTGGGTACCAGGGAGGATGCCTGCTGCCTATATTTGTTCATTGTCTTGTCAAGGGCCCTTGATTACATTTTCTTCATTTAATTTTGGAGGGATGATGATGATGATGATGCTCACTGGTTATTGACTATTCTATTTCTTTGAATCTGCTTGTCTATCCCTCAGTTTTTCTTTTGGCAATATCATTACTATTTATAACTATTTTCCTTATTATGTATTTGTATTCTTGTGTTGTTTGTTATATATTCTTCCAAACTCCCCAAAGAAAATCCTTTCTCAGATTTTAGATTGATTTTGTATTTCATGACAATGATTTCAGGGTTCATAGACTGAATAATAATTTCAGCTGTTTCAAACTCATAAATCAGTATTTCTAAGGTGTATCTGAAGAACTAAAACACTTTTATTGCAAATCTGAGTGATAATATGGGCCTCAGGATTGCCCTGGAATATGGATGAGAACCGACCATTTAGGAACAAATATTCTGGCTGATAACAGACAGCCAGCCAAACGCAGCCCCTGATAAAGATAAATAACCTGTACTCAGGGAAATTTTTTGCATCATTAAACATGGTGAGCATATTAGCTAGCAGGGGGTGGAGCCGAGTCCCCAAAGAGATAAATCTAAATTATGTGCGCTGCAGTGATCATAACAGTAATGCACCGTCTTGGCTAACTAGCCGACATCAATGGGGAAGGGAATTTCAGATTCAAATGAACCAAACTAAAAAGCATTTCAGTGCACATACAGATTAATTGGAGCATATTCATGAACTTTTCAGCCCTATTACGTGTCTTTTTTTTTTTTTTTTTTTTTTGATTGGTACCAAATACAAAGAGCTTAGAATTTTCCTGTCAAACCTTGCATCTTTGTTTCTTCTTTTCACTGTCTTATGCAGCTTGATTAATTACTCTCCAATTTCCTCCACATTAATCTCCCTCCTACACAGTTGTATCAGTACTTGCCAAAATCTCTTTTTGTATGTGTGTGAAACCAAGATGGATAATAGAAGTTCAGTGACATTTCTCTTACATGAGTCAATAAAGTAGTCCTCTGTTAATACTGTACTTTTGAGACAGAATATCCCACATTCAAAGTGAAGAAGCACTACTAATTGCTTCAAAAGACACATCTTGTTGATAATATAACCAATTTGAAAAATTTGAGAAAGCTTTCTTATAATCAAATTTGATTTCTTTATTCACTGTTATTTGTGTTAGACAATCTCCTAATGGCAAGGTACTTGCCTATATTAAAAAATCACAATATCTGATTTTCTTTCACTCAGTTTCCCCTTGTACCTCTATGAAGTTATAGTACTATACTGGTAAATGGAGAAGAAAAACATTCCTGGGTTGTGGGGATAAATTAGCCAATACTTAAAGATACGTGTCTTCCATATTTTAAATAAAAATAAATGAGCTCCTGCTAGACTGTAAAATACACATGATCATGTCTGTCTTAATTCATAGCCTTCATGCTAATGCACAGCACAATTATGTAATAGGTGCTCAGTAAAGATTTGTTGAATAAATGACTAATTTTCAAAACTGTTTTTATGATAAGAAACAAATGATATAAAGTTGGGGCTGGAGAGGGAGTAGCAGTGAAATTTGACTTACACTTTTAACCAGAGAAGAATAGATACTATCAGGCTATTTTTTAAAATTTATTTTTGAGAGACAGAGAGAGAGAGCATGAGCAGGGAAGGGTCAGAGAGAGACACACACACAGAATCTGAAACAGGCTCCAGGCTCTGAGCTGTCAGCACAGAGCCCGACGTGAGGCTCGAACCCACGAACCGTGAGATCATGACCTAAGCCGAAGCGGACGCTCAACCGACTGAGCCACCCAGGTGCCCCCAGGCCATTTTTTAAAATTGATTGATTTTTCACACGTTAGCGGCGATGCCAATCATTTTCCTTTTAAAATTGAATTACCAAAATAGTCAATCATGGAAAGATACCTAGAGATACTGTGGGTTTAAATTACACTTCTACCACTTCCTGTAGAATAATCCACGTCATTCCTTCAACCTCTTTCAACTTCTTCAGATGAGTGGCAGGATACTTCACACCTGGGGCTGTTGTGATGGTTAAATGAATAAAGCATCACATGTGATGGTACTGACTGCAACGGTATGCGCAAAGCGAGTGTGACACATCATCTCCTTTCCTGCTTTTCTGCGTGCAAGGACATGATTTTCTAAATCATAATCCTTTTATTTACAACACTCAGAGTCCTCATAGATAATAAGTATGCTTTTATATTTAATTGTTCTTGATTTCAAAAGATGCCAAAAACGATTTATACAGATACTAGAGCATAATCCAGAAGCCTGGCATATTGAAAATAAATAAGATGTAAAACTTAACTTTTCTATCTAATCTTTTTCTTCTAGGAATGACAACTGAACCTAATCTTATTTTCCCTTCATTACAAGTAGACTGCTTCTTTCCAGTTCTCCTGGATTCTGTTACAAATCAATTCGTGATTCCAAGGGCTTGGCCTCTGGCAGTTTCTCTTTTGCCTTTCTAATCTCTAGTAATTTTTGTATCTTCCAACAACAGTGAGTGCATTTACTTTGCTGGCCTATAGTGGAAGGTGGAGGTTTGCTCTCCTGCCCCCTTGTATATGTCTTGTATATGTATATGGGGAATATTAACAACATTGGTGCCTCTTTTTCTTGACTTTCTTTTAATAAAGAAAATCATATTTACTGCCCCTCTGCCCTTGACTCTGCTTTTCTGAATGCAAACATACACTTATAATGAAGGAAATTCACCAAGTTGCCTGCTTTCATAGCAAGACCTCTACTCTTTCTAACCTGCCATTCCTCTGCTAGATTTCCCTCTAGGGAAATCAAATGGAATATTTTTTTAGTGCATTTATGTCTATTTAGACTGGTGAAAAGAAAGTTAAAAGATATACAAATGGAAGATTTTAGTTTGAGGAAAAAGGAATGAAAAGTTAGTAAATGGAATTATTGTAACTCAAATACTTTGCTCAGTTACTTTGCTTTACTCAGATGTACCCTGAATAAAACATCTACTTTGGCTCCTTATTTATCCAAAAAAAGTTTGTAAAGTAGTTAGATTTATTAGAATAGTTTCTTTTTTCCCTTTAACTTTGGTATCAAGAGACTTAATGCAGGTATAATATGGCTTTATGGATTCAGTATGGAAAAATGATTACTAGAGAGGCAAACTTCACAGGGGATGGATGTGGCATTTAGACCACTCCAACTTAGGCTCTCTTGGGGCAACCTTCTTAATATCCAGCACAAAAGTCACACGAGAGGGATACCATCTTTCTTACTTCAGAACCAAGTTCTTAGATTTGCTTATTGCATTTAATTATTACCACATTGGAACATGTTTATTCCATACAGCTCTTCTTACCCTAGTCCTGCTTGAATGAAAGACTTCCCTTCAGTGTCGACTGATGGGATTTATTTTAATTCTCTTGGCTCAAGAATGAAAAGTATGAGATATCCTGGGTGACTCAGTAGGTTAAGTATCCTACTCTTGATTTTGGCTCAGGTCATGATCTCACAGTTCATGAGTTAGAGCTGCACATCAGCCTCTGTGCTGACAGCATGGAACCTGCTTGGGATTCTCTGTCTCTCTCTACCCCTCCCCTCTTCCTCTCTCTTTCTCTCTCTCAAAAAAAAAAACATTAAAAAGAAAAAGCGAGTCAGAAATAGGTGATTCAGAAAGAGATTTGCTCTATTTCTATAGCAAAGCTATGAGAAAAGCATGTAAAAATTTCTTTTTTAGACAGAATGCCATTTATAAATTAGGAATTAATGTGGTGTATTGGTGAGTTAGGAAGACATTGGTCTCTGTGCATATTGTTTAATATCCTAGTTTTAAGTGATAACTTTCAAAATACATTTCTTGTAACTTTGCTATGAAATCCTCTGACAGAATCAAAAAGTGCATTACATTCTATAAGGGAACACCTTGCATATTAGAAATGATCTACTCTTTCTGTTATCATTAGTTTGATTTTTTTTTTCAATTTTTATCATAGATTTTTGTTTGTTTTGTTTACATCATCCTTAATTGGGTCCTTTGTTATCATTGTACTTTTACCTTATTTTTTTTTCCAGTAGGAGCTACAAAGAACTTTCATTTTTTACAAAAGTATAGTTGACACACATTGTTAGTTTCATGCATACAACATAGTGACTTGACAACTCTACACTTTATACTATGCTCATCATCACTGTAGCTACACTCTATCACCATACAATACCATGTATTTCCTATGTTTTATCTCCCTGACTCACTCATTCTGTAACTGGAAACCTGTATCTCCCAGTCCCCTTTACCCGTTTTACCCATCCTTCCACCTTCTTCCTTCTGGCAACCATCAGTTTGTTATCTGTATTTATGGGTCTGTTCTGCTTTATGTTTGTTCTTTAGATTCTACATGTAAGTAAAGTCATATGGCATTTATCTTTCTCTGTCTTATTTAATTTAGTATAATACCCTCTAGGTCCCTCCATGTTGTCACAAATGGCGAAATCTCATTCTTTTTCATGGTTAAGTAATATTCCAATGTGTGTGTGTGTGTGTGTGTGTGTGTGTGTGTGTGTGTGTGTACGCGCTCATGCGTGCATGCGTGTATCTTGATGGACACTTGGGTTACTTCCATATGTTAGCTATTGTAAATAATGCTGCAATAAACATAGGCATACATATATCTTTTTGAATTAGTGTTTGTGAAGAATATTTTTGTTAATGTTTATTTTTGAGAGAGAGAGACAGAGCGTGAACAGGAGAGGGATAGAGTGGGAGACACAGAGTTTGAAGCAGGCTCCAGGCTTTGAGCTTTCAGCCCAGAGCCCTATGTGGGTCCATACCCACAGACCACAAGATCATGACCTGAGCCAAAGAGACACTTAACAGATTGAGCCACCCAGTGCTCCTGTGAAGAGCATTTTAAAAATCAAATTACTTTAGGGGTGACTGAATGGCTCACTTAAGCATCTGACTCTTGATCTCAGCTCAGGTCATGGTCTCACGGTTCGTGAGATGGAGCCTTGTGTTGGGCTCTGTACTGACAGCACAGAGCCTGCTTGTCATTCTCTCTGTCCCCCTCTCTCTGTCCCTCCCCAGCTTTCTCTCTCTCGTAAAACAAATTTAAAAAAAATCAAATTAAGTAAAGAAAGTACAGAAAAATAGCAAACTTTTAGATGTTTACATGGTTTAAATATTGCATAATTCTGGGGCAAAGTATGTATATTTAGTTAGGTTTCAGTTTAAATCTTGCCAGTTTAAAGAAATTAAATAATATGATAATGATGGTTGATTTGCTTGAATTAGGTACCAAACATTATCCATAAATTGCATTTGATTTTAGTTTTCTCCTAAACTTTTTTCTATTTATAATCCTTATAATCTATAAGGCAATATAATTTATAAGGCAGTTCTGCCTTCCTCTTTTTAAAAAGTTATTTGTAGGGGTGCCTGGGTGGCTCAGTCAGTTAAGTGTCCAACATCGGCTCAGGTCATGAGCTCACGGCTTGTGGGTTTGAGCCCCGTGTCAGGCTCTGTGCTGACAGCTAGCTCAGAGCCTGGAGCTGCCTCAGATTCTGTGTCTCCCTCTCTCTGACCCTCCCCTACTCACGCTGTCTCTCTCTGTCTCTCAAAAAAATAAATAAAAAACATAAAAAAATTTTTTAAGTCATTTATAAAGGTAACCATTAAGTATGATTAGTATAATATGTAGTACAGAGTTAAGTATTCAATATGGTAGCTGTTATTATGATTGTTACTATTATTATGATATCTCAGAATATCAACTATCTTTGAAATTTGTTATAGTTCATAAATCTGTATCTTTTGCTCATTATGGAAAATTTTCAGCCATTATCTCTTCAAATATTACTTTGCCTTCATTCTTTCTATTGTTTTCCTCTAAATTTTGATATATGTATATTAGATATTCTTATTTGATCTTTGATAAGTTTTAAGCTCTGTTTCATGTTTTCCAACTCAATCTCTTTGTGCTGCATTGAGTATAATTTCATTCGTTCTAGCTTCCAATGCACTCCTCATTTCCATGTAATCTCCTATCATCCTGTCTAGCAAGTGTCTAATTTCAATAAAATTTCTAATTTTTAAAAGTCTTATTTAGTTCTTCAATTATTCTTTCTGGTACTTTTTGACAGTTATTTTATAAACATGTTTTAAATTCTCTCTTGGTTTTGAAAATATGTTGATATACTTATTTTATGGTTTATATTTGTTATTGCTATATGTATATATCTTTTGTACTTGTTGCTTCTACTACCTTGTATAATTGTATATTTGGTTGTTTATTTTCTGAGAGCTTCTGTTTACTGGAACTTTACCTGTGGGAATTATTTGAAAACTATGTTTTTGTTACTTTTTGAGTGTGTTTTTTACTTGCCAATTGCTTCTACCAAATTATGTCTGCTCTTAAGTAAAACATTAACTTTAATTTCATTTCTTTGGGAACTTATAAACAGAATAAATATGGATAAAGATGAATTTTCCTTGCTGTCTTTCTCTGCTAGTTAGAGTTTATGTTTATTACTCCTTTCCATGGCTTCCAGGTTGATCGTGGGGAGATTTTCTTACTTTGCTCTTGTGTGGTCCCTCAGTACTGATGCTCTACATTAGTAGTTCTCAGCCAGGGCTGATTTTACACCCAGAGGGGATATTTGGCAAAGTCTTGAGACATTTTTGGTTGTCAAAACTGGAGTAAGGTAGCACAGGCATCTAGTGGGTGGAGGCCACGGATGCTTCTAAATATCCTACAGTGCATGGGACACTTCCAACAAAGAATCATTTGACTCAGGGCGCCTGGATGTCTCAGTCGGTAAAGCGTCTGGCTTTGGCTCAGGTCATGATCTCACGGTTGGTGGGTTCGAGCCCCGCATCAGGCTCTGTGCTGACAACTAGCTCAGAGCCTGCAGCCTGCTTCAGATTCTGTGCCTCCCTCTCTCTCTGACCCTCTCCTGTCCACGCTCTCTCTCTCTGTCTCTCAAAAATAAATAAAAAACATTAATAAAAAATAAAAAAGAATTATCTGACTCAAAATGTCACTAGTCCCTAATTGGAAGCTGAGAAATTATGTTCTAGGTCATACAAGATTGGTAGGTGCCACAGGGCAGCCAATAGATTCAACTGATTTCCCCAGACTCTTCTGTCTTGTTCTAGCCTTAGAGATTTCCTTACTTTCTGGAAAGTTCATTTATATACTTAAAAGGACTTCGAAACTATTTTAATTGCCTTAAAGATATTTAGTGTTTAGATTTTCTTGTCTTTTACTTTGAGTGGCCTGGTTCTCTCCTTTAATGGCTGCAAAATATTTTGTTGTCTGTATGGATGATGCTTTGATTAGTCTTTAGTTATGAACCTTAAGGCAGTTTTTCAATCATTTGCTATTGCAAACAGTGTTCCAATGGATATTTGTGTATCCGAGAATATTTGTATAAAATGCACACCTAAGAGTGTAAATGCTGTGTATGTGCATTTTAAACTTTGATAAGTGGGGCGCCTGGGTGGCTCAATCAGTTAAGTGACCGGCTTCGGCTTAGGTTATGATCTCTTGGTTCATGGGTTCGAGCCCCTCATCAGACTGTGTGCTGACAGCTAGCTCAGAGCCTGGAGCCTGCTTTGGATTCTGTGTCTCCCTCTCTCTCTCTGACCCTCCCCTCCTCCTGCTGCCTCTCTCTGTCTCTCAAAAATAAATTAAAAAAAAAATAAACTTTGATGAGTACTTCCATATTCTCTACCCAGGATTTTTTAGTTTAACCTCCCTCTATATTTTATCAGAATAATATTTTCTTACATAGGTTTAAATTCAAACTGATAGGTTAAAAAAATAGATCTCATGACACACCAATATAGAAAGAATTGGGGTGATGGGGGGACTCAGTTGTTTAAGCATCTGACTCTTGGTTTGACTCTTGGCTCAGGTCATGATCTCATAGTATATGAGTTTGAGTCCCACATTAAGCTCTGTGCTGACAGCATAGAGCCTAATTGGGATTCTCTGCCTCCCCATCTCTCTGCACCTTCTGTATGTTCTCTCTATCTCTCTCTCTCTCTCTCTCTTTCTAGATAAATAAAATTAAATTAAAAAAAGAGAAAGAGGGGTACCTGGGTGTCTCAGTCGGTTGAGTGTCAGCCTTTGGCTCAGGTCAGGATCTCAGGGTTCATTAGTTCAAGCCCCTCATCAGGCTCTGTACTGACAGCTAGTTTGGAGTCTGGAGGCTGCTTTGAATTCTGTGTCTCCCTCTCTCTCTGACCCTCTCTTGCTCATGCTGTCTCTCTCTCTCTCAAAAATAAATAAAACATTTTTAAAAATCTTAAAAAAAAGAGAACGAATAAATATTCATATAAAAATCAGTCAAATTCTACAATTATTAGTATTTTGTCTCATTTGTTTCAGTGATCTTCCTATTTTTTTTTTGTTTTTTTCTTTTTTGTTTCAAATCTTTCTTTAAAAAAGATCCAGACATCATTTTATTTCAACCTTATACTTCAACAAGCATCTCCAAAACATGTGGGCATTTTATTGTGTAACTACAATGCCATAATCCTAATGACAAGGTATTGCTTTACATCATCTATAAAAAGTTGTAAGGAAATTTATCCAAATGTGAAAAAAGATTGTCCTTTTATAATTGGTTTGCTTGAATCAAGATCTATACAAATTCCACTCATTACATTAGTTTTTTATACCTGCTAACCTTCCTGCAAATGGGAACAGTATCCTATCCTTTTGACCCATTGATATTGGTGTATAGAAACCAGATCAATTGGCTCATGTCATGATCTCACAGTTTGTGAGTTCAAACACTGTTTCAGGCTCTGTACTGAACACTCAGAGCCTGCCGCCTGCTTCAGATTCTGTGTCTCCTTCTTTTTCTGCCCCTTCCATGCTTATGCTCTGTTTCTATCTCTCAATAATAAATAAACATTAAAAATATTTTTAAAACATTAACAAATTATTCATATGAGTAATTTTTTAGTAGAAAATTAGCCCTTGTGTATGATATGGATTACAAGTATCAGCCATATTTGCTGTTTGTCACTTGGGTATTTATGGTGTTTTTATACCTTGTATATTTTGAGTATAGTGAATTTAAGCAATTTTTTTCTTTTATTACATCTGGTTTTCAGTCTTACTTAAAAAATCCTTTCCCAGGGCATCTGGGTGGTTCAGTAGGTTGAAGGTGCCACTCTTAATTTCAACTCTGGTCATGATTATGAGGTTTATGAGGCAGAGTCCCTTGGCTGACAGCGCAGAGCCTGCTTGAGATTCTCACTCTCTCTCTCTCTGCCCCTCTTATGCCCTCACTCTTTCTCTCTCTCTCTCTGAAAATAAATAAATAAAAAATAAAGTTAAAAATACTTTTCCAATTCTGCATTATTAAAAAATATTTCATGTAAATATTTTTGAGGCTATTAATCTTTTAATAATCTTTGGTCATCTGAACTTTATTTTTGTTTAAAACTGTAAAATACAGATAAAATTTAATTAATTTTTTTCATATGGCTAAAAGTTACACCTACACCATTTATATTCAATTTGTTTTTGCCTTACTGATCTGAAATATCAAATTTATTTCTGAAATTTGTTTTGGAATTCCTATTCTGATCCATTTACTTGGCCTATTCATGTAGCAGTAGTAGATTACTTTATGTTTTATTATCTAATAGGTCTACATTCCTTTCTATGTCATTTTGTAGAATTTTTATGGATGATTTTATGTATTAATTTTTCCATTGCACTATTCATATTTCTAAGGAAAGTGTGTTGGCATTTTTATTGAGATTGTTTTAAATTTACAGATTAATTAGAGAAGAATTAATGTCTTTGTGGTATTGTGTTCTACCTAAAACATAGTGTGACTTTCCATTCCCCAGTTATTGGAGCTTTCTCTGTCACTTAATAGGACAGTAAATCCTTGAATAAGGAATCCTCCTACCCCCACGCAGTCAAAAATACATATATAACTTTTGACTCCCTAAAACTTAATAGCCTGCTAATTAGAAGCCTTATACATAGCAAAAACAATCAATGCATATTTTGTATGTTATGTGTTTTATATAATTATAGACATATCTTCTTACAATAAACTAAGCCAAAAAATAAAATTTTATTAAGAAAAACATAGAGAAAATACATTTACAGTATTCTATTGTATTGATAAAAACCCACATATGGTTTGATTCATGCAGTTCAAGTTCATGTTGTTTAAGGATGTTTTAAAAGTTTCTCCATATGGATGGAGAATGATCTTTCACCTTTTGGGGGGGGTGTTAGTTTTGCTATGGACTCAGCTGCTCAAACAAACAAACAAACAAACAAACAAACAAACAAAACAAGTAGTGGCCATAAGAAGATAGGGTTGTTTTTATGTAACATTTCAGAGGTCAGTTCTGTGCTCAATTGTTCAGAGACCCAGACTGCTTCTCTCTTTCTTGTTCCACTATCCTACAGGGTGTTACTTTTCTTCTAGTGGCAAATGTCACTTTACTGGCATTATATCTACTTCCAGACCTTTGGAAGAAGAAAGAGTTAGTATTTTTAAGGGGATGATCAGGAAGTTGCCCGTGTTATTTTGTTTACTTTTATTGGCCCCCAAAATAGGCATGTGGCACACCTAGCTATAAAAAAAGGGTTGGGTGTTGAGTGTCCAAGTGGACAAACATATATACAACTAAAGTTCAGGGAGGTTCTATTGTCAAAGTAGAAGGGAGAACAATACTGGAGATCGCAATTAGTAACTTTTGTAAATTTCAGCTTTTTATTTACTATTAAAAACAAGTTCTGCAGTGCCTGGGTGGCTCAGTTGGTTAGACTTCGGCTCAGGTCATGATCTCTCACTTTGTGAGTTCAAGCCCCGTGTTGAGCTTTGTGCTGACAGCTAGTTCAGAACCTGGAACTTTTTTTGGATTCTGTCTCCTTCTCTCTCTGCCTCTCCCCTGCTCACGCTGTGTCTGTCTCTTTCTCAAAAATAAATAAAACATAACAAAATTTAAAAACAGGTTCTTTTCTTCTATTACATTTTCTAAATCATTGTTTTAGATATTAAGGTAAAATCCTGTCGAGTATTTCTTTAGCCACACCGTCCATTCATAGATAATTTTATATTTTATAAAGAGTTGGTTTTCTTGAATTATTCAAATTAAAATATATTTAATAATAATTATTTTTAATTAATATTAATATAAATAATTATAATTTTTATAATTATAATTTAATGTATCCTTTTATAATTCATATCCTTTTTATATGTTTATATTATATTGCTTTGGCTAGTAACTGCAGACCCAATATTAAATAATAGTGGAAATAAAAGATACTGTTTTTCTGACCTCAGTGGAAAAACTTTCAATATTTCCCTATAAAACACGATATTTGCTTTTTGGCAACATCTGATATATACCTTATCAGAGTAAGATAGTTATTATAGTATTAGGAAAAATATAGTTTTCACTAATTTATTAAGATTTTTGGTTTTATCAAGATTAAATGTTGAATTTTCCTGGATGACATAAGGCATCTATAAAATAATAGCACAAGTTTTCACTTTACATCTGTTATGATGGAAAATAAATTTAACACTGAACCTCTTTATGCTTCCAAAATAAACTATATCTTGACATGGAAAATTATTATATTTTTATCTCCTGTTTTTTTACTTATTTACATTTTCTTTAGCATTTTTGCAACTGCACTTAGAAGTGAGATTCATTTGAAATATTCTTTAAATATTTTCTTCTAAAAAGATTTTAGAATTTTCCATTGTTTTTCTATGTCCTGGATCATTTTAAATCACATTGGAGTTATATATTTTTCTGAACTTTTTCATAATTCTATCTGAACCCAGTACACTGAGGATGTTTTGAATAATGTTTTTAGTAATGCTTTCTATCTCTAACAGATAATTTCTGTTTTGTGGTGTTTTCCTTATTTCTATTTTCCAATTAATGATCTACTTTATCCTGATCCTTAAATTTATTTACAACTAAGCACCTAAATATTATAAGATTCTTTTAATTTCTTAGTTCTGAGGTTGTTTTTGTATAATTTCTCCCTATTTTTTTATGTTTGTGTTTTCTCACTTATTTTCTTGACTAGATATGTAGTGATGTATTTATCTACTGTGTGTGTGTTTATAGTCAAGTGTAGAATTTATTTATTAGTTTTATCAATTTTTGCACTTTCTTTTGGGCATTTCTCTCAAAAATTTGCTTTCTATTCTGACTTAACAGTCTATTTTAATAAGTAATTTATCTCATTTGTATTTTTTAAAAAATTATTTTTTGAGAGAGAAAGCATATGTGCATGTGCATGCACAGTGGGGGAGGGGCAGCGCAGGCCTGATGCGGGGCTCAATCCCATGAACTGTGAGATCAAGACCTGGGCTGAAAGCAAGAGGCAGACACTTAACCAGCTGAGCCACCCAGACTTCCCTTATTTGCATTTTTATAAGTGTCCCTTATGTTGCCTCTGGTCAGATACCTATTGTTACAATTGTTACTACCTGGCCTCCACCTCCCAACAGGCTTTATCTTGCATAGTATTGAAATTTTTTCTCTGATTACTTATTTTCTTCTTTGTGCTCTTTTATGAAGCAACCTGTTTCATTAAGCTTTGAAAACTCAGGTATGTTTTTCATTTGCTTCTTTCTGTATTTTTGTTTTATTTTTGTTTTTGTGGGTATTTTACATTTGTCATTTGTATCCTCAGTGCTCTTTTATTTATTTTTTTCTTTGTGACATTATTGCATGGGTCTTTTGCTCATTAGTTTTTAGTTACTTCTTATTTAAATTCTTCTTTGACCATCTCTTTTTAAAAGTTCGTGTTGGGGAGGTGCCAGGGCTAACAGAAATTCTGCCTATGATTCTGTGTACGTGTGTGAAGGAGAGACAGTATAATAGAGAGAGGGAGAGGGAGAGGGAGGAGAGAACTGATTCATATTCACTCCAGGTCTGTTCCCATTGTCAAAATCTTCCCTCTTCTACCGTTTTTACCCTACTCCACCACTCCCTCCTAGATGTACCCCACAGGCTGAGGTAACTCCACTCTACACTTTCTCAAGACTTTATGCTATATGGGAGCATTTGAACCATTGCCTCTAGTCCCCCAAATCTGGTCCATTGCTGCAAATAAGTTCTTGTTTTTTGTTTGTTTGCTTTGAATTATTTTAAACTTTAGGGTATAGATTTCATCATATAGGTCTTTTACATCCTTGGTTAGGTTTACTCCTAGGTATTTAATGGTTTTTCGTGCTATCGTGAATGGGATCAGTTTCTTGATTTCTCTTTCTGCTGTTTCATTATTGGTGGAAAGGAATGCAACTGATTTCTGTACCTTGATTTTGTATCCTGCAACTTTACTGAATTCATTGATCAATTCTAGAAGGCTTCTGGTGAAGTATGCCAGGTTTTCCATGTAGAGTATCATGTCATCTGCGAAAAGTGAAAGTTTGACTTCTTCTTTGCCAATTCTGATGCCTTTTATTTCCTTTTGTTGTCTGATTGCTGATGCTAGGACTTCCAGCACTATGTTAAACAGCAGTGGTGAGAGTGGACACTCGTGTCATGTTCCTGATCTCAGAGGGAAAGCTCTCAGTTTTTCCCCATTGAGGATAATATTGGCTGTGGGCTTTTCATAAACTGCTCTTATAAGTTCCTCCTATTCCAACTTTCTCAAAGGTTTTTATTAAGAAAGGGTGCTGTATTTTGTCAAATGCTTTTTCTGCATCT
>NC_043706.1:78292407-78312382 GCF_006229205.1 Suricata suricatta
GGGGGGAAAAGAGGTGTAGGTGATGGAGGAGGGCACTTGTGGGGAAGAGCACTGGGTGTTGTATGGAAACCAATTTGACAATAAACTATTTAAAAAAATAAACTTTAGGGTATGTCACTCCTTGAGAAGATCTGTATTTGGCTAGTTATTTTTTTTTTCCTGGTATCTGTAGCCACTAACATCCTTTCTCTTGATTTTCCCCCATTCATCTTTGAATTTCGCTGTTTTTGTTAGAGCCTCCTGTTTTGTGATCCAAAGTTGCAAGTATTTCAATTTCATTGGAGACAGTGTTTTTATTTTCCTCTCTTCTTCCCTTGCTGCTTTAAAATGAGTGCCCAGAGGAGCACTTGGGAGGCTCAGTCAGTTAATTGTCTGACTTTGGCTCAGGTCATGATCTCATGGTTTGTGGGTTAGAGCCCCACATCAGGCTGCCAGCTGGCTCAGAGCCTCGAGCCTGTCTTCAGATTCTGTGTCTCCCTCTCTCTCTGATCCTCCCCTGCTCATGCTCTCTCTCTCTCTCAAAAGTAAACAAAAACATTTAAAAAAAAACTTTAAAAAATGAGTGCCCAGAGAAGAATGGAAGAAAACTAACTTGATGTACTTATTTTAAAATTATAATCCTATTTAAATTCTTTCTTATTTTCTTATGAATATTTCCCAGATATAGGGATATTTTCTTTTATTTCCCTAAGTGTGTATGAGAAATCCTTGTTATTGTGTTCTCTTAGCTTTTACTTCTTTCTGCTATGTAATTATAGTTCTCTTGGCCTCCTGTCATTGTGACAAATTAAGAATTCCATAGGTTTTGATTTTACTATGGAAGCATTTATATGAATATGGCACATATTTAGTCTCAATAAATGTTAGCCTAATCTAAATCTCATTACAGTTTCTGGTTCTTATTTCTAAGGAATAAAATAAACTAGAAGATAAATTAAAATTTAAAGTTACTTTGTAATTACAAGTTATGTATTCTGAGATTTTGCACTGAATTCTACTGATAGAAGCATGATGGATTATTTCTTTGTATTTGAAATATTATGAATTGACTGAAAGAGAAAATGAACTACTGAAATGTACCTAAGGTAAAAAATGCATCTATAATTCCATACAGTGAATTATAAAAAATATTAATTTTAGAGTCTTTCATTTATTAAAAAAATACATATGGGCACCTGGGTGGCTCAGTTGGTTAAGCAGCTGACTTTGGCTCAGATCATAATCTCACGGTTTGTGGGTTTGAGCCCCACATCAGACTCTGTGCTGACAGCTCAGAGCATGGAGCCTGCTTCGGATTCTGTGTCTCCCTTTCTCTCTGCTCCTCTTCTCAAAAATATTCTCAAAAGTTTATTTTGAAATAAAAAATTATTTCAAAAATAAATAAAACATAAAAAATATGTATTGGCTTCCTATTAATACTTGCTGTGTTGAAACAGAATCATGCGGCCCTATTATTTTCCCTACACACCAAAAACAGTTTAAATTGTATATCTTTTATTTTGGTTCATGCTTTAGTATGAAGCAGGATAAAGTAAAACATGCTATAGTAAAATAATTAGACTACATTATATTGAATATATCAGATATATTTGATCATAGCTTTACAGTCATATTTCATAGTAGTGTAATACTTAAGTAAATTTAAAAAAGCCTTTCTGCTAGTTGCTATTTTGTGTTTTCATCACATGTTTTTCTATTTATAAGTTTGCTCTTAAATAACTTTTTTTCTGTTTTAACCTGGGGTTTTCTTCGAGTGACGTCTTGGATATTAAATTCACAGTAGTCCAGAACCGTATCTATGTTGTACTTTGTCTGACACTGTGTTTACAATTTTGTGATGGTGATAATCTGGGCCTTCTCGTCCTTCCCTTCCATTTTTTTTTTCCTCTTTTTAAAACCACGTGTAATCTTTGGTAGACTTGGTGCTGCCTGCTTTTGCTTTTCTATTGAGGTCTGCTTGTGACAATGGGATTTCTCTAAAGCAATAGTTCTATTTTCGGGGGCGGGGAAAGGTTAGCAATTTCAGCTGATGCATTTTCAGACGGCATCTCTCTGGCTGCCTGGAGTAAGCTGAAGGACTGTGAAAGGTTCAGCATCATTCAAATCTCTTAATTTGAAAAGTTACCATGATCATGTTATTCTGAGGGCAAATCAACCACTTTCCTCCTACTGTCCTTTGTGAAGGCAAGAGAGCCTTGGAGCTATCTGGGGCAGAGAGCTACCTCATTTATAATTTAAGTTCTGGAAAATACTCCACATCCATGGTACTATACAAATAAAAAATAAAGAATGCCACCAGACAGCACAAATAACCAACTGTTATCAACCGTGAAACTCTGAAAGGGTGAGGAGGAGGACGGGAAGTGAAATCTAATAAAAATTATGTGTAAACTGTTCCATGAAAGTCATTTTTTATTACAAAAGCAATAACACCCTTCCATCAACTTTGTACAACAATTTTAATAACCTTTAGTGAATGTTAGTAAATCATATTGACCCTTCAGGTCCCTGGATGCCTAGAAATAAACATGCACAGATTAGCCATGCTGCTGTTCTTTAGCTCTGTTATGCAAACAATTTTATACAAGGTCAGCCCAGGGCACCATTGATATTGTTTGTCAACCAATTTATTCCTAAGACCCTTGACCCCATTTTAATGTGTGCATTCAGAAGCACACCCCATGTGGTGTTGCTGGTTGCAGCCACCAAAAATTGGGAAGTTGGCATTTTTTTTCCAACAACAGGAAGCTAGAAATTCTGTTAGAAATTCATTCAGTGCAACTTAAAGTTCATGCATCATTTAAAAAATTCTGATTCAACCAGAATGCTTTTATTTGTCATGACATAAACGTAATATGTCAGATCTGGTATGCAACTGCATGGGAAAGCTAAAAGTGGACCTAGTAAATTAAGTTTCTCTTTCTTTTTTTTTCTCTTCCTTTTTTTTCTTCTTCTTTTTGTTTGTAGTGACCTCAGCTAACTTCCCTATTGCTTTCTACTCTGGTTTTTTTTTTTTTTAACACTGTGCCTTTTGTCAGATTTCAAATACTGTTGACGGCTTTTTCTAAGTATTACTTATTTTGAAAGTTTAATCTTTTCATTCTGAAACACAACATTTTAAATGGAAATGGGACATTTTAGAACTAGCTGGATTTAAGGAAAATAAGCAAATTCATATGGTAGTTCATTTGAATTATGGATACCTTATTCAGAAAGCAGGAAATGACCTGAAAGGTGAATACAAAGAAGGGAGAATGAATCATAGGAAAAAATTTAATCTAATGTGCTTTAAAACCAATTATATTTTTAATACTGTCTATCCTCAGTGGGCCCTCAAGAGGCATACACATAGCGCTAGAGCTGTCATTAAGATTTCAAGAATGACTTTAAATTTTCCTGTAGCAAATATTTCCAATCATTTGTAAATTTAATTATCAAGTTAGCAAGCACCCAGATTTGATTAACGTGTTTGCAAACATGATTGCAAGCCAGAAACAGCGTCATACTTCCTCCTTCAGATATCCCTTTAATCTCTTCACAGTGCAAGGCTTGTCTGGGCTCAAATTAAGGATCTGAATTGGAAGCCACAGATGCAATATCTGTATATTACAGTACTAGAAAAGACGAGGTTTGTTCTCAATTCCCCTTGCTGTTATTTTCTACCTTTATAAATTATTGAAGGCAACACATTCTCTCAACTTATATTTTATGTGAGTCTCAAATGGTATCATAAATAGTGTATGCACAGACATATATTCCTGTATTAGCCAAAAAAATGATGCTGCTACTGAAGTTCAGTTTAATGAATTTCTAAAGCTCCTTGTTAATTCTATTTCATGGTAGCTTTGCATTTTTATGGAATTTGAAAGCACAAGTTGTAATTGCTAATATCTGAAATTAATATAAGTAAACTAGAGAGCTCAGTGGTGCTCTTTGCTTTATGATTCATTTGTATAAAGACAGTATTGTCTACATTTTGTGTGTTTTCCTAGTATACCCTTCCTGGCACATTCATGTTAATTAATTTGAGATACCAGGTTTCTAGTCCATTAACTTATTATTTTACAGTTGCTATTAATAATCTAATCCTTAGTTCATTTTATTGCTTACATGGTTTTCTAAAAATGTATATACCCCAGACTATTGTATTACACATGTCAGCCAATTTCATTGTGTGCAATAATTTTTTCGTCCCCTACAGGGCAGGGTAGATTTATTTTTCTTTCCAGATGACTCCCTGGAGACTCCATCTGGACCTAACCTGCTACCTATGGTGGTTGATGGGCCTCCATGGACCATCTTAAAGGTGGAAGATGTATGATACAGATACCTATCAGTGGTATGGTCTCTATTAAGAGGACAGCTTAGATGGAAAAGAAATTCCACAGGGACTATTAACAGGGATGTTTCCTTCTGTCACTAGTCCCTAAGCATTTTGAAAGGAACTTAAGGAAGCAATAGATACTTTAATAACCACCCCCCAACCCAAGCCTTGAGATCATGACACTAAGAGCAGGGAGAAAAGGTAAGAGTGAGTCTCCAAGTGTATGTGTCCTGAGGGGAGGGATTGAGAAGACTGCTGACCATCCTTTGATGTATTGCCCAAGGGTAAGGTGTATACACCTGTCTTTCCAAGAGATTCCAATAAAGTAATCTAGGTCTCCTCTCTCACCTTGAAAATAAAGAAAATAGTCTGCTCCCTCACTGAATAACCTCACTCTTCAATTTTGGTCACTTAATTTTAATTTGACAAATAGTTGTAGGCAGATAAAGTCTAGAAAGACACAGCAAAGCAAAACAGAACAAAACAACAACAACAACAACAACAACAACAAAACATAAAACAAAGGACACAGTCCTTAGGGAAGTCATAGTGAAAGGCAGAACTTCAAAAATCTTGACAATTTCTACACAGGATGTTGCCACTGGTTTTCACCTTCCCTAAAAAAAGCTGATTCTGAGGAAAGACAAAAGCCAGAGTTTAGGATGTCCTGAAGGAGTTTTTTTAGAGAGGGACATAAAGGTGATTTTATACAGAAATTTGTTTTAGAAGTAAAATCTTTGCCCCTCCCCTTTAAAAAAATGTTTATGGATACCACCTCTTGGGTCACCTTCCTTGATTTTATTATAACAGTCAGCAAGTAAGTCTTTTCCTGTCCTGTTCCATTGCCCTAGCTCAGCTTGAGTTTAGCAGCCTAGATGCTTGCGCTTCTTGAAGGGCCATTGGGTATCATTCTTTGGAACTCTGGTTTTCTGGGACTTACTCCTGTCAGGTATTCCCAAACTGCCAGGCAGATGCCTTCTGTAAGAATCCAGAGTATAAGTTACATGAAAGGGTTCCACTGCTGAGAATCTCCTCAAAAGTCAGAACAACTCAAAGGCAGCTAGCCCAAGGTAGGAGACAAGCACAAGAGCTTATCAGTCTCCTCACCTATAAAATGGGGATAATAACTCAACCCACCTGAGAGATCTATTGTAGTGCTAACACACTTGTAAAGATAGAATGAGGCATGGAATACTGAGGCAACAGCAATTCGTAAGCAGGTGAGTAAACTTTCCAGATCCATAAGTTACATACCCTCACCCTCAGCCCATCACTCACAGACTGATGCCTGTCTGAGCAGACTACATCAACCAGATAGATGAGAGGCATTGCTGCTGACATGATCCATCCCTGTATCTTGCTACAAGATAATTTATATGTAAACATTCATTTTAACTCTCCAGATAGGATATCATAATTGGGAGTTTCTACTTCTCATACTGCCTCTGGTGCATTGATATTCTATTGTTATCAGTATTTGGGGAGTTTGAGGCCACTCACATTGACTCCTAGGCCACCTGCTGGATCATCAGGAATTGTGTAAGAATTATACTCATTTGCATACTTCCAAGGGGAAGACACATAGAGTATTTTGGGCTTTACCTTGTATCACCCTTTGCCCATACATACTAGAAACTTAAGGAGTATTTCTTGGAATTCTTTCAGGTTATAGATATGTGAACCCTATGGTTTTCGGAGTCTAGCTGGCCCCTTTTATGTTTTTTCACCAATGCTTCTACTACAACAAACTCTATCCAGTTCATTTTATCTCCACTCTGCTAGCCTGGATTGCTCTGTGCAGGGAACAGAAATATTTATTCCTATCAACTTTTATCAACACTGTGACCAACGTCAATACTGAATCCTCTGGTAAAATAGCATGCTTCAGAAACTACATTCTGCTTCCAAAATGAGTTACAATTATGTGCCTACCACAGAAAGAAATCAAATACTGTGAGGCCCAAATGATGGCCCTGAGAGAAGCAAAGATGCCCTGTGTATAAGTATCTTTCTCACCTTTGCAGATATATTACCTAGATGAATGGTGTATGTTAGAATATTCTAATTTATGCTGCAGTAATAAATGATTCCCAAACCTCAGAGACTTGACATCAGCAAAGCTTTATTTCCTATTCAAACTGTGTGTCCATTTTAGGTTGTCTACAACTCTCTAGAGTCCTGCCAGTCTTATGGCAGAGACTGAAGATGGACTATGGCAAGCCATGCCCACGATCTTAAAGCTTCTATGTAAAACCACACATGTCACTTTTGATCACACTTTATTTGCCAGAGTTTGTGACATGCCGAGTCTGACATTAAGTAGGTGAAACTGCATAATCCTTTTGCAGGGTGAGACAGTCAGTATTGAAAGTTAACATAATAAACTTATCATTGGCTTGATTTTTTTGCTTTAGGATTTTCTTTGAGAAGCTGACTATAATTGGGCAGCCCATTTTCACGTACTCTGCCACAAAAGACAGGTTTTAATGCATTGCAATTCTTGTTCTGGAACAAATACCCTCTATTAATCTGCTTGAGTGGCCATAACAAAATACCATAAACTGAGTGGTTTAAACTACAGAAATTTATGTCCTCACAGTGTTGGTGGGGTTGGTTTCTGGTGAGGTCTCTGCCCTTGGGTTGCAGGCGGCTGCCTTCTCACGTGACTCACATGGCTTCTTTGTGTGAACCTGGAGGGAGAGAGCAAGTGAGCAAGCTCTCTGGTGGTCTCCTTATGAGAGCACTAACCCCATCATGAGGGCCCACCTTATTACCTTATCTAACCTTAATTCCCATCCAAAGTCCCTATCTCAAAATGCTATCACTTTGGGGGTTAGGGTTTTAACATGTGGATTTGGGGGACATGCAAACATTAAGTCTATAACATACCACTACCACCTCCTACAATCAACTTGGCCTCGAGGCACCAACATTTAATGTTTTGTTTCTTTTTTGGACAGGTAAGCCACTGGACTATTCTAGTTCACTGCTCAGGTTCCCAATGTCTCCAAAGCATTGGTAAACACATCAGCAACTATCCTTTCCCAGGATGTGTTGGCTGTTTCTTCTTTGGGATGAACAGTAGTTAGCGTATTGTTTTCCCCAGAGTTGGGCCTCTCACACCAGTATACCTCAATGATAGATCTGATGAAAATATTTTCTTTTTTGTTCCAGAAAATTTCCTTTCTCTTGATCCCCTTCCATGTGCCCTATTATCAATTGCTTTCCCTGGTTCTTTCTTTTGTCTCCATATCACAGAAACCTTTTTAATTCCACCAGATGGGAATTAGTTCAATTATATTTGAGGATGGCTGCCATACTTCTGTACTGTTTCCTACTGACTCTGTTATCTTCATTCATTCTTTTCCTTCTATGTCTAGGCAGGAAAATCATTTACAGTTATTTATTTTCTCCAGTTCTCCTGCTGGTCTTCTGTTATTCTTTTCCTATTACAAATTCCGCTTATTTCACTCTTCTGCTTGAAGCTCATCAGAGCCATCCCGATGCTCTTGGGATAAAATCCAAACTCCTCATCATAGCCCACAGGGCTCTGCGGGATCTGGCTCCTGCCTTCCTCTCCAACTTTGTCTTGTACCATTCTCATGCAAGGTACTCCACCTGAGCTACATGAGCCTCCTCTCTGTGCCTCGGGCAAGCCAAGCTAATTTATGCTATGGGCCCTTTGTCGTTACTGTTCAGTCTTTCCTTAGCTCTTCACGCCGCTGGCTGATTTTATGTGCTTCTTGGTGAAAACTTCCCTGGCCTTCCTAATGAAGAAAGACTTCTTTCATTACAGGTTCACACATCTACCTGATCATTCTTTATAACAATAGTAACTACTTATTATTTCTTCATTTGTTTGTAAATGTGTTTGTTTCTCCCATCAGAATGTACCTTTAAGGCAGGAATTTTGTCTTCGGTGTTGTTGTGTCCCAGCAGTTCCATAATGCCTGACAGTATGGTGCATCTTATAAGTGAATGACTAAACCACAACAACACTGTTACATTACACAAAGTCAAAATGTATTTTCTTATAACCTTTATCTGGAAGACCTGCTTTAACCCTCTGGGATCTTATAAAACACATCTAATCTGACTTTCATTTGACAATTTACCAAATATTGTAGGAGTTTTTGGTCTCTGTGTATGCTATTTTCCATAAGCTTAACATCTTCAGTTCCTTCAACCATTGTTAAGGTGAAATGTGCTAGTGAACTTTTGGTGCTCTGTTCATTCTGTCTTAGATTTATGTTAATACTTTAGTTTTTTTCTCTTTTGACTTTTGATCCATCACCACAGCCAGTCTACCCATTTTGCCATCCTCAGGGGGACAAAAGAGAAAAGTAGATGTTGAGAAATGGCTTCAGTAAGTAGGATCCGGTGTGCCCCCAGACACACTCATGGGATCCTTTGTGGAAATGATTAGCTATAGATTTTTGAAAATCATAGATTTATTTACCATGTTTAGACAACTAAGAGAGAAAAGTAAGAGATACTATAGGAAGAGGAAGAGGAATGCACATTTCCCCTTGTCTAGAGCCACCTCTGATCACCCTCTTAAGGTTTTCTTTCTTTTTCTTTCTTTTCTTCTTATTCAGCACTAAGACATTATTTAGTCGGTGGTTATTAGTGGACACAATCTTTATGTCTTAAAAAGCATAAACCCAGATTTTACCTTCTCTTTTGAACTGTTTTCTTCCATCCGTGTAGACTCCTCCACTACATCTTCCTCTATATCTCTTTTTTCTTCTTTTTGACTGCATGTGGTTGTGTTAGTTGACTCAGATACATTCTTGGGATCTAGTGAATTCTTACTTTATGTTGGACAGAGGGGCAGGTGGTCCCATGTGGATCTCAATTTTCCTTATCCTTCTCTTGGGCTCTGTCTTTGAGTAAAGGACACTTAATATGGCCATGAGTAAGTCCCTCAAACAAAAATAGCCCATTAGCTCAATATGCTAACATAATTTTTCTTGTTAATCCTGATTAACATAGTAACTGATATTCTGCTTACATGTGATTTTCAAATGTTATTAGCAGATTATCAATATTCTTAACAAAGCTTGTTCAACAGAACAGAATTGAGTACAGAACCTGTTGTTATGTCATTAGACTCTCCAGCATACCAACACTCCCCACACACATCTCTGTGCCACATGTTTTGCTAGCTCAGATTTGCCCTGTGAAGAGCATTTCTTGTCTATTTATTTTCAGCCAACACTAAAATCTCTGTGTTGAATGAACCACTCACTGCAAACCTATTCATTTCAGAATTGATTCACCTTCTCACAAATCCATAATATATACATTGCATCAAATACATTATGCAACGATCCTTTAACTACTTGGAATCCATTTGAGTATATCCTCAGACTCCTTTGTGATAATTATATCTATATTACCTTTTCTTGACTATTAGGGTAGGAAACTGGGAAATAAAGTTAAAGTTAAGGCCTGATGTTTGTTCATTATTTGATGGGTAGTTCATTTGGTTCCTCCTCATTTTTTGGTTCTGTATTTTATTATTGATGAAGTGATATTGTTAATGTCTAAAATCTGTTTTGGACAGAGGAATGGAAAAATAATGTGTGTATGTGCATGTGGGTGTATCCAAAGAAATAACAGCTAGCTTCAATGCTGCTAATTCTGGGAAATTTGGATATTAGTGTGCCTCTGTTAATTACTAATCTAAAATTAATCTGAATATACTGTTTCTATAGGGTATTTGTTTCAACTCCATATTAAAAAACCCTCTGAAATTGCTTTGTCACTGCATTATTTTAGGACAAATGGCAATTTAATGAATAAACTTAGAAGAAAATAGATGTAGGTGTATACTTTGAACTGTGGTGCCTATATACTGACTATCTAATCATCAGCCTTCACATTCTTTATCTTTACTAACAGGGTTTTAGTAAATCACATTTATCACTGTTAATTATTGTTATATTGTATAATTTCATTCTTGTAGTGGTAATGTTTGGGGATATGAATGAAAAGATTGAGTGGGAGTGGTCAAATTTTATTGTCAGTTTATTGAGACATAAGGAATGAAGTCATGTATGTTATCTTCTTTCTTCATTCTGTGCCAAACAACCATTAACTTTATGAGCACCTATCATATGCTAGGCATAGTTTTAGGCCCTGAAGATATGTAGGTGAATAAGAAAGAACTGGAGATAGAAGAAATTTAGCTTAGATTGTCCCTTATCTAGGGGTGCCTGGGTGGCTCAGTCGGTTAAGTGTCTGGCTTCAGCTCAGGTTATGATCTCACGGTTGGTGGGTTCGAGCCCCACATCGGGCTCTGTGCTGACAGCTAGCTCAGAGCCTGGAGGCTGCTTTGGATTCTGTATCTCCCTCTCTCTCTGACCCTCTCTTATTCCCACTGTCTCTCTCTGTCTCTCAAAAATAAATAAAGAACATTAAAAAAATTTAGATTGTCCCATATCTAAAGAAATGGATAAATCTTATGTCAACTAATGTCTCCGTGCTATTTAAGAATGGCTGAGGCCCCCAGTACCACCTCATGCAGCAGTTAAATAACTCTACCTGTGTTCCAAAAATTCCCCGGTGAGTTTGTGTTTTCATGGTAACCTGTTTCCACATGTATTTTTAAGTTGCACTTTATCGTCCATGTGAAATTCAGCCCCTCATGCAATTTCTATATTTCTACTAACCATCTTCCTTATGCCAAATACACACACACACAGATAGTAGGTATTTCTAAACATATCAGATGTGGGTTGCCTGGGTGGCTAGTCTGTTAGGCACCTGACTTTGGCTCAGGTCATGATCTCATGGTTCGTGGGTTCCAGCCCCCACGTCGTGTGCTGTGCTGACAGCCTAGAGCCTGGAGTCTGTTTCAGATACTGTGCCTCGCTCTCTCTCTGTCCCTTCCCCACTTGTGCTCTGTCCCTGTCTCAAGAATAAATTAAAAACATTAAACATATCAGATGAGAACTTTTACTGTAGCAATATAAACAACCTCAAAGTGAACACTAAACATCTCTTCCTACTGACTACCTCAAAGCTTAGTGACTGACAAGATTTATCATTTTTCAGTTCTGAGAGTTGCCTGTGGTCATCTAGGAAGGTCTTGAATGTGGTTGCAAGTAGAGACAGCTAAGATGCAGTTCTCTGAAATCTCATATAGACTGGACATCCAAGGTGGCTCCCTCACATGGAGGCCGTTAATGCTGGCTGTTAAGTGGTAGTTTAGCTGGGGTTTCGACTGGAACATCTATAAGTGGCCATCATGTGGCTTGGCCTTTACACAGCATTGGTAACCAGGTTCTGAGAGGGAGTTTCCCAAGAGAGAAGACTCCAATAGAACACAATAGAATCTGCCAATCCTGAAAATCTAAGGCTAGGACTGTTGTAGTGTCACTTTTGCCACAGTCTATCCATCAGAGAACTCCAGGCCAATCCAGACCCAAAGGTGGAGAGGACTGGATATCTCTATCTCTATCTCAGTGGCTGAATGGATGGCACACACATTATTCTGAGTACCATAGCCATTCTCCTAACACATGGGGATTTTCTCTGACCCCCAACCCCACAGTCTCCAACCATGCCTGCCATTCCCTCTTCCATTCCTCCTGTTTTTGGAGGTAAACGGATTTGCTCCTGTTCTCAGGCAATGAGTTGTGTTTCCTCACATTGCTTTGGCCCCTGCTAATATCTTTATGCTCAGTATTCATCTGCTACTCCAGAAGCATATCAAGTTCTTTTCTCTACACAGATTCCACCTTAAGAAAAATTGAATGCACTAAAGAAAGGCTATGTGGGGACACAGCAAGAAGGAAACCTTCTGTAACCCAGCAAGAGAGATTATATCAGACCCTGACCATGGTGGCACCTTGATCTTGGACTTCAGCTTCCAAAACGGTGAGAAAAGAAATTTCTGTAGTTTAAATCACCCAATATATGGCATTTTGTTATGATAGCCACCGAAGCTAACACAAACACTGATCTCTCTCCCTTGCTACACCATTGGTTCAAATTAATGTCTTCAAAATTCATGTAAATTATGGTCAATCTCATGTATAAAGGTAAGATACTTTATTATCTCAGATGGATAGATCAATCACTTTATTAAGCATTGTTTAGGAATATATGCTACCTTTTCTCTCAATAGCCTAAATTGCAGGGCTGGGGTTTCTCAAAATAATCTTTGGTAAAAAAAAAAAAAAAAGATTTAGATTCAAACACGGTGATGTTGATCATAGAAGTTCACTTAAGGACCCGTTGATAAGAAAGGCAAAAGTCATCTGTGTTTCATATTGTAGAACTTCAAAATTTTAATGTTATATATGTGTAATATAGATTTCTTGTATTTTATTATATGTTAATCACATATATGGTATGTATGTATTTCTAAACATGTCCCCAATGAGTGCTGCTATCATCACACCAGGCAGAAATGGTCTCATGAGATGTGATTCCAAATTATATCAAGCAGGTAGCATCTTTTAAGACTTTTTTATTTAATAATGTGGTAAACAATTCAGATAACTGAGTCTACTTACTAGAAGCTCTTAAATAATGAATTTGAAATTTAAAAATAAATATAAACTATATTTTGTAACCAAATTAGAGTTATTTGAATCAAAATTTCTACCACACTTTGATGGTATAGGAACAAAAAGAAATGGAAGTATGGAGAAAATTGGGTAAGTAAAAAAAAAAACAAAAAACCTTGCATAGTTATTTCAAGGAAATTCCCCAAGATTAATATTCTCTGAGGGCATATTTTATATTTTAAAGTCAGACTACATCAGTCAACAAATAAATTTATTTAGCAGTTCAGGGATGTATTTTGCAGGTAAAATATTTTGGTTGGCCCAGTGGCATGCTGTGCTGAAAACACAAAGTAATAGCAAAGACTCACTGTTGTTCCTCCGCTCCTTTGAAGGGAGGGGACATTTGGATTAAATGGATATGAAACATTTTCAGGCTCAGGTTATATTGTTCTATGTTGTATAGTGTTGAATGTTGAGGTTATAATGAATCATTAGTAAGAAAGCATGAGAAACCATATATATATATTGTCTGCCTAAAAGCACATGTTTCTGGAGTGAAGTGGATTATGGCCATGACATATTTATAATTAGGGAGAAAAGCAGATTATAACACATGTGTATATTTTAATCTTATTTAGGTAGAATATATAATATGTAATGAAGTAAATATATGGTAAATCATAATCTTGAGGGAGAGGTGTGATTTCACTTTACATAGAGCTGACTCTGTGTGTGTGTGTGTGTGTGTGTGTGTGTGTGTGTCCATGCGTGCTTGCGCCCACACGCCCATATGTTCAGTTGATATGGAAATGTGTTAACAAAATAAGTTCTCTTGGAGTGGCAGTATATCAGCTGACGTGTGTGTATATTATTTTATTTCCCAAATTTTATATAAAGAGGTATTACTTTTTCAGTATGAGAAAATTGTTTTTAAAAAGTGTAAGTTACCTATGTGTTTAAATTTGTCACTTAAACTTCTATAATAGAATATTAGTTTGCCTCTGTTCTTGTTTTAATCAACAAAGACCATTTTTCTCTGCATTGTTAGACTATCAAAAGCAGAGTGTCTAGACTATTTTTTATCAGACATTTAAAAAATACCTTTGCTGAGTTGTGACAAAATGGTATGCTTTCTGTTGATGTGAGACCTGTCCTCTTGCCCACTTTATTTATGCCTGTGGTAAAAAAAAAAAAAAAAAGTAATGTTTTGATATTATCCATTGTAAGACTCCCTGTACTTTATACAAGGAACGTTGCCATAAATTTCTACATGAGAACAATTGCAAGAGCAGTTTTGACTCTGCAGATGAAAGTTTTATCCTTTTTTTGTTGTTGTTGTTGTTAGGGAAACAGAAACAATGTAATACACTGGTGTTCCACTTTACTTTATGAACCTAAAAACTTAATGCTGAATGTACTGTCCAAAAGTTGTAATATCCTTAAATGTAATTACTGGAGAAATTAGCTCTGTTACTATTGGGTGTGCCATGCTTGAATATTTATCTTCCACACTTTGCAGATGCACATGGGGTAAAAATATATTATGAAATCCCAATTACTGAAAAGAACAGGTAGAAACACTACCTATATACTTCAATCACTCCTTTACTTATTCATGTTCCAGGACATAGTTATAGGGAAGTATATCACTGAACGATACAGAGGAGGGTCTTTGGCCTCATGGAGCTTCCAGTCTAGAGAGGGAGTTCTGACAGTAAGCATGATGAACAAATAAGTTATATATATTTTAGAACATGAAACGTGTTATTAAAAGGATTAATGTAAGGTAAGAAGTATTAGAAATCATTGAAAATATTTTAAGCCCCTTAGTAGCAATAGATAGAATACTCTTCAAGAATCTCAGTTAACATTGAATAAAATTCTCATGTGACTAAATGAATTTTTTAATTGGGCTTTTCCTTAAAATGACAACATGTTATTTTGGAACATGTTTTTATTGAGCAACTATGTGTGAAGCAATGTACCAGGTTCTGGAGATATGATGATAATAAGACAGATACGATCTCTGTTCTCATGAATTTTAAATGTGTAGTGAAAGAGACAGGCAGACATAGCTGTGGGATATTGTGTGCAAGAAGGTTCAATAAGAAGTGCAGGATGCTCTGGGAATGTGGAAGCGGGGACCTTGATCTTGTTCGTGGGGATAGGAAAGGCTTTCTTTGAGGAAGCAGTTGTAAAATGTGAGGCAGTATATGTGTTGGCCAGGAAATATATTCCTGGGATGTGGAACGTTTTATCCGAAACCAAGGGGGTGAGAGAGAGCAGGACAAACATTCAGGGAACTAGAAGGTGTTCTGGGGAAGAGTGGTGACTTCCTGGGGGAGAGTCAGGGGGGTACCAGGTTCTCATCAAAGGCTTATTCTACATTAAAGAGTTTGAGCATATGCCAACACCAAGGGAAATGACCAAAAGATTTAAAATGTACAGCCCTTTTTGGGGCACCTGGGTGGCTCAGTCGGTTAAGCCTCCAACTTCGGCTCAGGTCAGATCTCACGTTCGTGGGTTCGAGCCCCGTGTCAGGCTCTGTGCTGACAGCTAGCTCAGGGCCTGGAACCTGCTTCCGGTTCTGTGTCTCCTTCTCCCTCTGCCCCTCCCCCTCTCATGCTCTGTCTCTCTCTGTATCAAAAATAAATAAAACATTAAAAAAATGTACAGCCTTTTTGAACAAGCAGAACTTGACTGGAATTCAGAGAAAACATTTACGTCTTTCTTACCACTGCCCTTTTTAATTTAGCTGTGTGGACTATTTTTTCTCTCTCTTTGGAAGAAATCTCAGACAGTTTCTTTTTTTTTTTTTTAATTTTATTTATTTACTTATTTTTGAGAGAGAGGGAGTGCACAAGTTGGGGGGGGAGAGGGAGAAGGAGGGAGAAAGACAGAGAGACAGAGAGAGAGAAAGAGAATCCAAGGCTTCAGGCTCTAAGCTGTCAGCACAGGGTCCAATGTAGGACTTGAACCCACGAACCATGAAACCATGACCTGAGACAAAGTCAGATGCTTAACCAACTGAGCCACCCAGGTGCCTCTGTCTCAGTTTCTCTTAAATACTAGAAAGTAGGCTTTTAAGTACTATCAAGCCTCTGTCTCAAGCCCATGCTTCCCTCCCACTAATGCTTCTGACTCTACCTCCTGGCTAAACTTCTTGTCAGAAATGATTACAGTCTTCCCTAATTTCTCACCTCCTTTTTACGTTTAAACCTGATGGAATCTGGCATCTGCACTCACTTTCCCACTGAAACTTCCTTCTCCACAGTCATCAATGAATCCCTGTCTTTAAACCTGGAGGACAAGTCTTTAGTTATTTATTTGGTTAATCAGTAATGTTTGACATTTTTACCAACCCTTCCTTCTTGGAATAATCTCTTCACTTGTTGTAACTGGCACCGTATTTTTTTTTTTGGTTTTCTCTTCCATTTTTGGCCATTCCTTCTAACTTTCTTTTGCAAATCACTTTCCCCCTTTTTTTGAACATCTGTTACAGTGCTAGTGTTAGTTACTCAGGATTCTTTCCTGGGCCCATTTCCTCTCATTCCTCACATACTCACTGGCAATTGTACCCACTCCCATGACTTCACTTACCACCTATATGCCAATCACCCCAGCATCTGTATCTCAGGCAAGAATTGTCTGTTCAGTTTCAGAATGCTTGAAATAGGTATGGTGGAGAGAGTGCAAACCAGAGAAATATAGCATAGTATCTGGACAGTGTTGTGTTCCCCATTGAGATTAGGGACTACTATTTAATGTTGGCTATAATCTGCATAGTTTGTCAGACACTGGATTTTCTAGATTTTTGCCAGGTAGGTCTACAGAAAGGTACTAGGAAAAGGAAATTAATATAGTGGGCAGAATTTTGGGGATGGTGAACTATCTTGGATAGAAAAATGAAACTTGTAGGGGATTAATAAAGACAGAGAGGGAAGATTGGCTTGTAGTTTGGAGATCCCGAACAACAGTTTATTTGTACTGTGCTTAAGAATGCGAGAAGCTTACAAAGTGTGGTAAGAGAGTGGGATGTCTAAAATCATCATTCCCAAAGTGGAGAAGTCAGGGCCTACATATGGGCATAAAGTGCATGGCGGCACTCAAGTGAAAGAGAATGTCCCTGGAGATGAGGATGGCAGGGAAGCAAACAGCCAGGTTATGAAGGAGCCCTCACATGCATACTGCATCTTGCTTGTAGGATACTGCTGGACTTGGAGGTAGAAAATAAAACCCAGAGCTGGGGACAGAGACTTGAATGGATGACAGGTGACCTAGAGGTCCAGAGATGACAAAGGTGAAGTTTTTGCATTACTGATACATAACAGTAGAGGTGTTATGTTAAGCAATATATGACCAAGAGATTTTTCAACTTACACATGTTCCATCTTTTTGCTCTATTTTATTATGGTCAGTAAGAGGCTAAAAGCAGAGAACTATGATATTTTCTGGCCATCTAAAAAATGTTGTCACTTAATTAAGCATTGCAATTTCAAGGATCCTTACACAACCCACAAGAAAGCGTAAACAGCTTACTCTGGAGCCTGTTTTAGGATTGGCATTTAAGGGGCACCTGAATGGCTCAGTCGGTTAAGCCTCTGACTTTAGTCTCACTGCTGTCAGCGCAGAGCCAGCTTCAGATCCTCTGTCTGTCTGTCTCTCTCTGCCCCTCCCCTTGCTTGTTCTATCTTTCTCTCAAAAATAAACATTTAAAAACAATCTTAAAAAAATACTGACAGCACAGTATAACTCACCTGTGTTTATGTTTCCTCAGACTTGTGAAGTGGCTATGGAAAGATTTCTTTTTCATATTTGAACCACCAGAGTTAACCAGCAACAATGTGGAGGAAGGGAAAACGTTTTAGGGTATGTTGTAATAAGCCACTGAGATTTGAGTTTTTGAGAAATTTATGTAACAATGCTGCCTCAAAAAGTATATGTGTAACTTATGGGGTTCTGTTGAGGGGCAGGGAGCGAGGTACGCACCTACATTTAGAAGACTGTGAAGGAAACATCCAAGGTCGGCATGTTTCTCCTATTGATTACATATTCCTGGGCATTCTGGCAAGGAGCCAAGCTCATTTTAAATTCCAGCCACTTGACCCTTCTGCTTGTGGGGGAGGGCGCAGTGTACCTGGAGAAGCAGGGCAGTATTTCTAGCAGGTGGTAATAGCAGGCATCACGTTATAATTTTAAGAAAATTTGATTCACTGAGGGAACCACATTCACCACTGCAAGTACTGTGCTTTTAATAGACTATAGTGAGGTGTTATGATGTCTCATTCTCCTAGTAAAGGTTTTATGTGAACTGAAATGTCTTCCTGTGTATCCGGTCACCTAACACTGCCAAGAGAGAGAAAAGGATTGAAACATAAATCTCATCTTATTACCAAACCTAAATTGTTCCTTCTGATTTTGTCTCCATGCCTGGCTCTTGCCTTGTTCCCCTGCCATAATGAATTTCGTAACCTAGAGTCTCGATAAAATCCTCCATAATTTATTTTTATCTTAGAAGTTGTCATAAAAATGCACTGACAAGGCACAGCCCAAGGTGGTGTGGAATAAGCTACCTTGATCTGTTTGTATAGATAGAGATACACTATTGCTCTCAGATGGAAACATAGTGACTTTCCTCTTTGTTCTCATAAAAGAACATCTATCAATTCCAGTGCAGGTCCAGAGTAGGAAAATAGGAGAAAGTCCTTTCACATACAGGAATTAGCTGTGTGAAAAACTACTCATCTCTGTTAGCATGGTTGTTTATTGCATTTTGTACAAGTCTGATTAACATTTAAACACCTAAGGAAATCTTGTAGAAATGTGATCTTAACGTATATATTTGCTAAGATGGTGTAGCTAGCATACTATTTTTTAGAATAAGAAGCTTAGTGGTTAAAGTGTCATGCACTGAAGATTAAGTACTAGAAGGAAATTAATCGGGAGACAAGCATGGGGTTATGAGGAAGAAATCTCAGGCCCTCATTAGTGGAGTCAATCAAGAATTTTCAGGCACAGATTTTATCCCTGGCATAATCTTGGGGTCCCTATTTTAAACTTCAGGGAATTCTTCTACATTTGTTATATTTATATCCTTTCTTAATTAAAGGTCTCAAGCCTTGAAAGATACAAAATTAGAAAGCATCTTTGAGGTTCTCAGCACCCATGGGATGTTTCTATATTTCACCTGGGTCTGTGTGCTTTCATTTTCACACACCTCAACTTAAGTCAAAGTGTTAAGAGCCATGTGAATACTGTTGTTGAGTTAGTGCCTTGAAAAGACAGACAGACAGGCAGAAAGAAAGAAAGAAAGAAAGAAAGAAAGAAAGAAAGAAAGAAAGAAAGAAAGAAAGAAAGAGAGAGAGAGAGAGAAAGGAAAGAAGGAAGAAGGGAAGAAGGTCTAGAAGGAAAGAAAAGAAAACCAAAGAACAAGCAACAATCAAGCTAAAAATTTGTTTCCTTTTATCTTGCAGAGGTCAGGACAAAAATTTAGGGAAGAACTAAGGCAGAGAGAACACTGATAGATTTGGGTAGAGAAAAAAGGTTTCCATTTCTTTATGAGTCTAATTTAGTATGTTTCTCCCTGCCTCCCTCCCTTTTAAAATGAAGTACCTAGCAAGTTCTTGGGAGTTTCATTTGAGTTTCAAAGCCAATTACACTTTGGGGGCCCTGAGAAAGAAATGGGTAATTGTGAAGAAATTGATGAATAAAATTGCCTAAGTTTCTTTGTCTGCAGTGTGGAAATTTGCAGCTCTTTAAGAGTAAGTGCTTCCCAGAGTGGCTGCACCAGTTTACATTCCCACCAACAGTGTAGGAGGGGGCCCGTCTCTCCACACCCTCGCCAGCATCTATAGTCTCTTGATTTGTTCATTTGAGCCACTCTGGCATGAGGTGATATCTCAGTGTGGTTTTAATTTGTGTTTCCCTGATGATGAGTGATGTTGAGCATCGTTTCATGTGCCTGTAGGCCATCTGGATGTCCTCTTGGGAGTAGTGTCTGTTTATGTCTTCTGCCCATTTCTTCACTGGGTTATTTGTTTTTTGGGTGTGGAGTATGGTGAGTTCCTTGTAGATTTTGGATACTAGCCCTTTATCTGATATGTCATTTGCAACTATCTTTTCCCATTCT
>NC_043706.1:78312482-78333318 GCF_006229205.1 Suricata suricatta
GTGGATCAAGAAGATGTGGTATATATACACAATGGAGTATTACATGACAATGAGAAAGAGTGAAATCTGGCCGTTTGTAGCAAAGTGGATGGACCTCGAGGGTGTCATGCTAAGTGAAATAAGTCAGGCAGAGAAGGACAGATACCATATGTTTGCACTTAAAGGTCTAACAGGAGAACAGGAGAGAACTAATGGAGGACCAGGGGGAGGGGAAGAGAAAAAGAGAGTTGGGGAGAGAGAGGGACGCAAAACCTGAGAGACTATTGAATACTGAAAACAAACTGAGGGTTGAAGGGGAAGGGGGAGAGGAGAAAAGAGGTGGTGGTGATGGAGGAGGGCACTTGTGGGGAAGAGCACTGGGTGTTGTATGGAAACCAATTTGACAATAAACTATTAAAAAAAAAAAGAGTAAGTGCTTCCCTTCCAAAGTCATTGATGAAGCCCAGAGTGTGAAAACTAGGAAATGAAGAAAAGAAATAGAGGTATGTGGCTTCACGTGAGGGAGTGAGACAGGAGAACAGGACGATGGAGCAGGTGGCTGGCTCGCTGGCAGGGCCATTAAGGACTGTACAGGGAGCTGAGGGAAGCCGGCTGCTTCCTTCCTTTGGCTCCCAGGTGAGTTGCTGATGGTGCTCCTGGAACTAAGTTATCCCATGCAGCCGAAAACCATTTCCTCCATTGTCAAAGAGGGGAACAATGAGCAGGAAGGGAGCTAGTCAGGTGAGCATCCTCAGGAAACAACACCCTTCCCCAACCTATTATCACAGTCTTGGATCACTTTTCATATCTCCATTATTACCTTTTTATCTTATAACCACATTAGTCTTTTAATTGGTCTCCTTGTCTGTTCCCTTCCCCTTTAGATCCATTCTTCATCCTCCTCCCAGAGACTCAGGTAAACCATTATATTTCTCAGCTTAAAATCCTTGGCCTACAAAATGAAGGAATTTTCTCAGCAGAGCCAAGAGACCGCTAACTTGTTTGTCTCCCTCCTGATGGGAGACAAACTTCATTTCTCTTTGCTCACTTCACCCTCACTTCTTGCCCTCCAACACAGAACAGTCCGAAAGCCCATGCATCTTCTCCCCACAGCACTCCCTTCCCTTCTCCACGAAAACTTTTGTGTTTCCTTAAAATCACAGCTCAAGGGCAGGTTACTTCCTCCAGGAGGGCTTTTCTAATCCCTTCCTCTCTTTTCCCATATGGAGTCCGTCACCTCTGCTTCCACAGAAGCTTGCTTCTTATAACCTGATTATTGCCAAAGAACTAAGCTTCCCCCTCTGCACAGGGAGCATCTGGGGGGCAGGCCAGGACTTTGCCTTTTTTTTTTTTTTTTATCTGAGCCTTCTTTTTGTTCAGCACAGAGCAGGAAACCTGTGAAATAGTAAATTAAAATGGATTCATAAAGATAAACTTTTGCTTTATGGCTGTAGCTATTATTTTCCAAGCCTAGCATTATTTGCAATTCTTCCTTTTAGGCAGACACTCTTGATTCTCTCACTGAAAATTAATAGCTACTATTCCTAATGCCTTCAGGCCACGTTTTCTCTGTGCTATAATTTCTCAACATTTCATAGCCAATTTCCCATTATTTGAAAATCCACAGCAATGTGTCTTTAAGTTTTCTTCTTTCTACAGCAAAGCAGCTATAATATAATGTCAGAAAAGTTATCTGAAACATAGAATAAGCAAAAGAAAATACAGGGTGTTCCTTCAGAACAGAGCTGAGCTTGACCATTTATTTTGGGGGCTATTTGAAAAATATCTTTCAGCAGAAGTTAACTTGTAGATTTCTGTATGGTAGAGATGTAAATGTTTTTGGTGTAATTTTAAAAATAGCCCCAATGGTTTTGAGTTTTGGCCATGTCAGACATTAACCAGTTTTTTATCCAACTTGGAAATCTGTTAAATTGCCCATATACACCTAGATTCTAAAATGATCTTTGGATTTGTTTTAACATCTTACTGTTTATTAATTAATGAGTTATATAAAAGCTTCGATATGTGTTTATTGTCTGTTTGCCTAAGGGTTATGATTTTACCCTTTTGAAAATCATTCTCTAACAATACAAGGTAGAAAAGCACCTGTCTTTCTGGGAATCAAAAATCTAATCCTGAGTCTCCTATAACTGACTGTGTTATGTCAACCACACTGAAGAGCCTTAGTGTCTTTAACTGCAAAACAGGGATGCTCGCCACTAAAGACTGGGTAAGGATTAAATATCACGTGATAGAAATTTGTGAGCCTTAAAGTGACAAACAAATCAGACATTATTATTTGCTATCGAGTTACTATTTATATATCTGACATTGAGATTTTGTGTATTTTTAGCACAGTGAGACTGTGTCGCAGTGACAATCCCTGGAAACCAAATAAAACTAGAAGTCAAAATTAGAAGAATAATTGAACACATTAATTGTCAATCACTGCTTAGTTTTCTCATTTTTATCTTTTACAGATACAAGGGAACCTATGCCTATTTTCATCATCATGGAAATATAGGAGTTATTTTAAAAACTAATTAGAATGAATAAACTTTCCCTGGTTGTTTGTTTTAGGTATAAGTGTCTATGACACTGGGTTTGATGTTTATTTACCAGAGGATTTTCTGAAAGACTCATTTCTTATTAAGAATCAATTTGGTCTTTAGGCCAGCGGCTCTCAACTCCCCCCATGTCCCAGATGCAGCCTGGGGAAGTGGAGACATGAGAGCAATTTTTTTGTTTTTAATAATTATGGTAAGGTTGTGTATGAAGTAAAAGTTTTGAGGCTATGTAAAATGCTTGAAAAACCAGTGACCTAGAGGATTTATAATAATGTGGAGAGGGACTGGGAGCAAACTAATTTGTGACTAGGTACATGATGAGGCAAGACTATTTAATGTAATTTCATGTATAAACATTTTGTTTCCCCCTTTAAAAAATCTAGAATGAAGATTGTAAAATAACTGCCTAAGGAATAGACCTGTAGCATGTTTTGATATGAGATAGAAATCCATAAAGACAAATAACGTGATAGTTTTCATTTTTGAAAATTATTGATGTGAGATAGAAATCCATCAAAACAAATAATGTGATAGTTTTTGTTTTTGAAAATTATTACTAAGAATGTCAATTAAGTGAAAATTTCTAATTTGTACAGTGAATCCTTTAATTTTTCCAGTCTATTTTCTCTCATATTTAACATTTAATTACCTTGCAATGTGATAAATTGCTTAAATGAATTTCTTTCTTCCTCCCTCCCTCCCTTCTTGCCTTTCTTCCTTCCTACCTTCCTCCCTCTCTCTCTGTTTCTGTCTCACTCTCTTGTTCTTTCTTATTTAGCACATAGTAAGTGATCAATAAACGTAATCATTCATATTGTTCTGACTCCCCCATGAATGTGAAAAGCCTGAATCATGGAGGCAAAGTAGAAGAGGTGCCCAAGAATCTAGTAGAGGGGAGAAATCTATGATATTTTAGTCTATCAGCAGATCACCTTTGAGATAACTTCTCTATCACAAATAGACGGTTCAGTTCTTATATCAGTTGTTAGAAGCTAAACTTCTAACTCTCTTAGGATTCCCCTATAAAGAAAAATTCATGAAAAAAATTATAGTAAATAATCAATAAATTATTTAGCATTGTTGATATGACAGGAATTGTGTGAGGTGTCCAGGCCATAAAGCATTGTGTGTGCTCTGTAGGGTCTTATAAGAAGAGAGGACATAGACTCGAACCTCCATACTTCACCGTGGTGAGTACTGTATGTAATAGAGAAATGTACACTGCCTCCTGGGAGCACAGAGAAGCAGGTCATCCCACTAGGGTGTTGTGGAGGGAGATTCAAGCATCACAGTGAGAATGACATAGTCTTTAAACTGTGCTCTTATGTATTTTTTGCAAAAGTGTTTGTTGCATCCATTACTAGGTATAGAATATTATGCCTTTCTGTTTCATGAATTGTTTATTGATATGTAAGAGAGACCTCAGGGGAGAGGAGGATTTATCAAAGATATTAGACTTTGAAGTCATGCAGGGTGCAGTTTTGAAAAATTACTTAAGAGTATGGAACACATTTGGGGAAAATATAATCCTTAAGGGCTAGAGAACACGAGGACACATGGACTAAGGCCCTAAATCCCCCAGAGCCCTAGTAAATAAGATTTTTAAGGTGTGCTAATTTCCCTTTGATTAAGAAAAAAGCATTTATTACTCATGTTACTGCTGTCTCTGGTCCTGAAAAATGGAGGATCTTCAGGAGAAAAAAAGAGCAGAGAGATTAGATTTTCCCTGCTCTCTTTTGGCACTCTGAAGGCATAATATCAGATCATCTGTCGGAATCCACTTAGTGCATATTTAGGGCTCTGATCTTCCTGTAGTAATCCTAACCACACGAATGTTCTATACAGCAAGGATTTAACATGAGTTTTGAAGCTGGCAAGAGGGACAAAAATATCAGCTTATCCATGACAACAGCAGAAGCTTCTGTCTTTCCCAGCTGGGATCTGCCACAGCTGAAACTACCTGCTGGCCGTATTTGACTTTCTAGAAGCTATATATTAGAGTCTGGGGCCAGATGATTCCAAACCAATAAACTAATACCCTAGTCTTGTTTCTTGAGGCTTTCTGGTTGATTTATCTCAGAGATGTGACTGGAAACCTTCCACCTAAGGCAGTTTTCTACTTTGGCTGCTAAGTGTTTATAGTCTTACAGGAGTGCCTGAGGTAAAACCGATGAACTTCTATTTCACTTGGTTAAAAAAAAAAAAGTAATGAAGGAAGTCATACCACTGAAACATCGCTTGCTTCATTTTAATTTTATAAGCAAATCTCAAGTTTCTATAGAGTATTTACTCTCCACATATGAATAGGAAATACAAGTAATTTAGAAACCCCTTTAAACCCAAATTAGGATATTTTCAGCAGTTAAAAGGAAGTCATCCTGTGAGTGATTCAAGTTATCAGGATGACTGGCAGGGTAAGCAGGAAAATTTTAAGAGGTTATATTTTCTTTACCCAACTATATGCTTTAAATTTTTCAATTGGTTTTCTGAACTCATATAATTGTCTAATTTTAAAATGTTGTCGGTGGTGTCTTGGTGGGTTGGTCGTTTAAGCATCTGACTTCAGCTCAGGTCATGATCTTAGGTCTGTGGATTTGAGTCCAGAGTAGAGCTCTGTGCTGACAGCTCAGAGCCTGGAGCCTGCTTTGAATTCTGTCTCCCTCTCTCCCTCTCCCTCCCTCACTCATGCTCTGTTTCTCTCTCTCTCTCTCTCTCTCAAAAAAGTGAATAAGTATTAAAAAATTAAAGAAAATGTTGTGGGACATTAGTAGATACTCCAACTGATGTAAAAATACAGAGGCTATGAACATGAGAAGGAGATTATCAAGTGAAACATGTAGAAGCCAGCTTCTTTTGCTACTTTAGAGATTCATGTCACAGGACAACAGTGGTCAGAGCTTTTGTGAACAAAAGGCAAGTGTATTCCACATTTCTGGCACCCATCCATTGAAGTGACACACCAGTAAAATTCATCTGGCTGCCTCCACTTTTACCTTCTCTAAAAAATACAAATCCCTACAAGTGTTTGGTGATATGTGTCCTGAGGGACAAGGGCAAACTCACCAAATTTCATTTCTAGTCGTGAACTAGTAAACCAGTATTTCCCATCAATTAACACTGGAATGATTTGATTCAGACATGCAAGCTGAGTGAAAAATTGAATAAGGTAAAAGTCTCCGTGGAGTTATATTTTTACTATCTTATAAAAAGTCTAAAGGGACAGAAAATTCATAACTCTGCTTTTAAGATAGGCAAAAATGGTGATAACAAGAGAAGGGTGAAAATAAATGAGAAACTGCTAATGTAATAAAAAGGGAAAGATACTAAGACACTCCTCTAACAAAGGAATTGGAAAATATTCCAAAGGAGATAAATGAAGAAAGTGAATAGGAAGAGATTTTTGTCTCTCTTGTGAGTGGTTTCTTTTGTTTCTGAAACAGATTGCTTAAGAGAGCCTGGGAATGAAACTTTTACCCTTACCTTTGGGTTTCACAAACCTTTTAAAATATCATGAACATTTTTTTTTTAGATTGTGTTGGGTGTGGAAAGGTGGTAAAAGGAGAAAAGAAGGAGATGCTGAAAGAAGAAACCCATTTGGGGGGAGGGATATAACTTGTAGAAAGTAATTAGTGTATAAATTAGAGAAGATGTCCTGGCTGTAATGTCCGTGGGGCCCACTCTCAAGGCCCATCCTTTGGAAGAGGTGAGGGCGTCGGGGGTGGGGGAGACAGGTGATCCAGTAGTAATGGAGACACCGGGCACGGTGTACGAATCTGGGTGTCTGACAGGCTGGATGTCCAATCTCCACGCTACCGGTCACCAGCTGTGGGGCTAGTCAGCTGCCAGTCTGTTTAACCTCTTAAACCATATTGCCTCTACCTTTTAGAGACAGAAATAATACTTCTTACCTGAACATTTTGTTGAAGATTAATTAATATAATGTTTAAAATGCTCTTAGCATAACGCCTAGTAAACTCTCAACAAGTGGAAGCGGTTACTGTTCCTGCTCTACTTAATACTATTATGACTGCAGAAAAGAAGGGACCCACCCAAGTGAAATCCAGTTCTTGCTATTGCTTTAGCTGCACATTTGAGGTAAAATATCTGTAAATATTTGATCAAAGAAATATCACTGGACTCACAAGTTTAGATTTGGTACCTGTGGTGGCTATGGATACGTGAGAGGGCAGATAAAGAGAATTTGTGGTGGGTTGACGATTTGCTTCGCTGAACTAAACTTCTTACAAATCTTTCTCTTATCCCCACTCGCTACTGTGGGCTACTTGCTAAAATCATTACTATCCGACAAAATGGGCTTTCACTTCCTCCAGGCAGAGCTTCTTTCTTCCCAGCTGCCTTAGCTTTCTACACTGGGGGTGTCTCCCTATTCAGCCGCTTCATTCTAATTTTTTTAATGCTTTTTATTTATTTTTGAGGGGCAGAGAGAAAGGGAGATACAGAATCTAAAGCAGGCTCCACGCTCTGAGCTAGCTGTTAGCACAGAGCCCGATGCGGGGCTCGATCCCATGAACTGTGAGATCTGACATGAGCTGAAGCCGGACTTTTAACCAACTGAGCCACCCAGGCACCCCATAGCCGCTTCATCCTAAAGATGGGTATGGAGCCAATAGACCCAAGCTTTGCCTGAGTCAGGTTCTGCCACTCCTAGACGGATTATCTTTAATAAGTCATATTGCCTTTGGAATACCAACTTCCCCCAGGTAAAATGGAAACTAACAGCAACTTGCCTGGGTTGCTTGAGGATAAAGAGTTATAATGTTTATAAAGTGCCTAGCACACAAGTGCTCAGCAGATGCCAGATCCATCCTGCTCTGCTCTTCTTGATCCGGAAACAAAACAGTCACAAAAGCTTTACAAACTCAGGCCAAGCACATTCCTAGAGGATAATATCATTTTATGAGCTGTCCATACAAGTGGCTTAAGAGGGAGGTCATTGCTGTTTTCCCTCCAAAATTCATAACACTTACAGGGCTTATGGGTAAACATATTTTCTGATAATAAGACCCTGGTTCTGAGGATGAAAGATGCTTAAAACTCTGTGAAGAAAGAACAGCAAGCTGGGTTGGGGGAGCTCTGTTTTATTCTGACTGAATTGGAGTAAGAACCAGATTATTTTATTAAATGCTACTTTCAGAAGGATGGGAAAACATAAATCCTAAAAGCCGTTTTATCGTTTTCATGGTGCTGACCATTTTCTTGGTTCTTTTTAGTTCACTTCATAGTGACAGTGAAAACACTGTTACTTGATTTGCAGTTGACAGGTTGGATGTTTTTAAGTGTATCTACTGCTTTGAAGGAATTCTTGACCTACTTCAGAATGCATTTTTTTTTCCAGTAAATTCAACCTTTAATGATTGTCTGTAGCCACGAATCTTTCTTCGGGTGACTCCTGAAAGATAAAATATATCTTAAATAGGCTTCATTTACTTTAGTTAATTGTCTATTCTTTTCTCTTTAGAATTATATCAATTAAAGCAAACAAAAATGTAATGATTTTAAAAATTAGGGCATCTTTTTTGTTCATGTTTTATTGTGTGTTTGTATTTTTAAGGAAGCAGGTTATATTATATTATCCCTCCATTTCTCGGTTGTTTTCTTCAGTTTAGATTTTTGTACTAAACCATCAAACTATGACAAGCTGGAACACATAATCAAATAAATGCTTTATTTTATGTATGTATATGTAAGAACAAAAATATGCCCATGACTGACAGAGACATGTTCCAATATTTAGCATTCTTTTAAAGAGCTTTGTTTATTTTGGGAGGTCCTTTTAAGAGCTTTGACATTAATACATCTCTACATTACAATCTGCCCAAGTGAGATTTGGTAAAAATTTGTAAACCTCAAATTTCTAGTCTCTTCTTTTCTATGCTATGAGAGCCAAACAACCTTATCCAAGGATAACTTTCAGAAGCACAGATTCTTTCAAAGGTTATCTTGGGATAACTGGGTATTGGCCAGATTTTCTATGGGGATACAAAGTTTAATTGAAAACAGAAAAGAAGTGACCATTTCTGAAAACTTATTATGTTTTAGGTAATATAATCTGTGTTTTCTCAAACTTTAACTCAGTTAAATTATTTTGTAAGTTTGGATTAGACCCAATTTTACATCTTAAGGGTCAGCAAGATCAGATCAGTCTCCCAAGGTCACAAAGTTAGTAACTGGTAAAACTGATATCAATCCAGATCTGTGTGACATTATAGCTCATGGGTTTGTTGTTGTTGTTGTTTGTTTGCTTGCTTGCTTGTTTCATTCATATCATCTGTGGAAGATAAAGACACTGCTTTTAAGCTGTTTTTATGCTGTTGTAATCTATAAGTGAGTTTTTGTGAGCTTGTGGTACCATTAACACATTTCACATGTAATTCTACATATGGATACATTCACTGATTCATTCTTTCAACACATATTTATTGAGTACTTACTATATTTCAAGACTGTTTCATATGATCTCATGGCACTTATGTTTTACTGTGGGTATATGTGCCAATGTTATATATCAAAGATTTCGTTTCTTCCTCCCATATGCCTACATTCCTTCTTAGGACCCCCAAATTTAAGATGATACACAGCCTCCTGGAATAAAAACTACAACCCAGCATGCCTTGCAGTTGAATATGGCCCAGAGAGTAAGTGGAAGTCTAGTCTAGTGTGGCCACTTCCAAGAAATTTCTGTCAAAGAGAGCCATTGAGTTCCATTTCCAGTATTCTCCCTTCCTCCTTCCTGTTGCTTGGAATATGGGAATACTGGCTCGGACTCCATTCTGGAAAATGAGGACAGTATAGGTTTGGCAGAGCAGAAATCTAGAAATATCTCAGCTCCCAGATGACAAAGGAGCTGCCTAGACAGATCTGGATTGCCTACACCTGTATTGCATAGAAAAAGAGAAATCAATTTCTAGTTTATTCAGGTCCCTGTTACGAGCAGCTGAACCTAATCCATATTAGAAAATTTTGTTTGTTTGTTTATTTTAATGTTTATTTTTTGGGAAACAGAGAGTGAGCTGAGGAGGGGCAGAGAGAGGAAGAGGACAGAGGATCTGAAGCAGGCTCTGTGCTGACAGCAGAGAGCCCTATATGGGGCTTGATTCCACGAACCATGAGATCATGATTTGAGCCAAAGGTAGATGTTTAACTGACTGAGCCATCCAGGCATCCCCAAGCATTTATGCTTAAATATGCAGTTTATTTTGTTTTTTTCCCTTGGCCAGATGTATGTATGTCTTCCCCCTTTTCCAGCACTACCTCACTCTCACCCTAGCCCCTCTACATGCACAGAGTTTTCTTAAGGAAACAACATTTGAGCTCCTGCATCCAACTGTGCCTGAATTTACCCTTCAGATTTTTTAGTTACAAGGGCTAATATATTCCCCTTTTGGCATAAACCAGTTCCAGTTTGCAAGGTAAAGGGTTTTGATCGAACAGTATACACATATTTATTTACTAATTCATGCATGTGTCACTGATATAATAACCATGCTATATGTTATAAACATAGATCAGAGATTGATTAATACGTAAACATGCTGTATAGAGATTTCCCCTAGTACTCCCATTTTTGCAGTCAAAATAGCTAAGTTACAAAAAAAGGTAAATAATTTGCCTTGAGTCCCAGAAAAACTTATGATTCCTTAAGATCCAGTCAGTTGAAAAGTGTATCTCTTTCTTTGATGTTTTTTTACCCACTGTACATTGAAAATTCCAATGTTATAATACAAGTTATATTTTTACTTTTATTAGTTATACTAGTATAGTTATTCTTGAGAGGGGAAAAAAAGTCCTGTATATGTGAAGATAAAAAGAATTATGTATAATACCCCTCCCCCATTCTTTAAAGTTTTATTGAACAGTAGAAAAGCATAAGGATGAAATATGTCTTGGATTTCAGTTTCTTCCCACTGCAGAACTGATTTCTTGAAAATCCTCCCTAATATGTTCTCCAGTCTGAGTTTAAAAGTCCCAAATGCTGAGGCTTTTATCAATTCTCTTTGAAGATTGTATCTCACATAGTAGATTGGAGCATACCAAACAGTTCTAAAACTCAGTGTAAGCTCGTTTATTACTGTCACTTAGTGAGATTTTGTTGCCCAAACATAATTCTGCTCCTTTTTTTAAGTAATGTCCCCAATGACTCTTGGGTCTAGCCTTTGTCTTCGAACATTCTATTGGCAGTACATTTGTATAGATTAAGTCCCTTCTTCCTTGGCAAACCCATTCCATTTATCCTGAATTCTGAATTCTTTCCAAATAACTGTAAAATATGTCATAGTGAAAATTATTTCAAGATTTTAGGGGTTAAAACATTTAGACTTCTTTGTATAAGTTTAAATTAGACATAGAATGTCTAATTCAACTAATAGCCATTAAACTATCATAGGTAGCCTTAAAAATGTCGTTTTAAAATGTTGTGTTGAGGGGCACCTGGGTGGCTCAGTCAGTTAAGCATCTGACTATGGCTCAGATCATGATCTCACGGTTCGTGGGTTTGAGACCCACATCAAGCTCTGTGCTGACAGCTAGCTTAGAGCCTGGAGCCTGTCTTCAGATCTGTGTCTCCCTCTCTCTCTAACTCTCCCTTGCTCATGCTCTCTCTCTCTCTCTCAAAAACAAATAAAACATTAAAAAAATTTTTAAACATCAAACTTCAGTAAATTGAAAGATGATAAAACGTTAGTTTGCAAGCATAATTCATTCCAGACACATGCTTGTAATCCAAAGCACTTGTATATCAAAGTGAATTTCCCCATAAGGAATAATGGAAACTCAGATGATTCATTCCATGACCCCAAAATATTCAGGTAAAAATGTTTACAATACTGTAATATAATACAAAACAATAAAGAAAATACAAAATATGAAGAAAAATAAATAAATAAACCTGTACTTACCTTTGAAAACCTTTGTGACTAGTGTAAGAGACAAGAGAGAGGAGGACTATTGTGTAGGACAACTTTCGCTATCACTAAGGAATCACTGCTATTGATTGACTCAATGGAATCATTTTCTTTTCATGCAACTTTAACAAGGAACCTATCCAATGATACTTGGTTTTGCTCCTTTTGAGATTTTGCAGAAATCTGACATTGCATTGTCATTAAACAGATTCATGACTCACACTGCTACAGCCTTATTTGGGTGGTGCTTTTCTACAAAGTTTTGCACTGTTTCCCACATTTTACACATCTCCCTAATTTCATTTGAAGTAAGGGATTCTTCTTCCCCTTTCTTCTCCTCCTCTGCAGATGAGATCTCCTCTAGAACATCTTGCTGTTGGTTGTGATGCAGATTCATCAGTTCATCAGTGGTCAGCTCCTGGCCATGTTCCTCCGCCAGCTCTTGAGTGTCATTTTCATTCACCTCCCAGTCTCATGGTCTTCTCGAAGGACACAATTTCCTCAACAGCTGGCAGCTCCTGTTCATGAGCAATCCCCTCTAAGTCATGTCCAAGAACACAATCAGGCCACAGTATTTTCCAAGCAGAATTGGTGACCCCATTTCAGGCTTTTCTATGATTTTGAGGTGATTTATGATGTGGAAGTGATTTTTTCAAAACTCTCAGAGAGTAAGATTTTTTCCTTTGGTCACCTCAAAGCATCACAGAAATATGACTTTGGTGTAAAGCTTTTTAAAGTTTAAAATGACCTGCTGATCCAGGCTGGTGGATTGGAATGGTGATGGGAGGAAAGAACTTGATCTTAATGAACTCAAATCCCTCCAATAAGTTGTCCTCAAAGCCTCAAGGATGAGCAGGAGCATTATCCATAACCGGCAAGGCTTGAGTGGCAGATTCTTTCCTAAAAAGTATTTCTTCACTGCAGGACTTAAGACCTCTTTGATCCAGTCAACAAACAAGATTCAAGTGATCTAAGCCTTGCTCTTGGACTTCCACATGACACTTAACTTGTTCTTCTGCACCTTTACATTTTTTGAAGGTTCTTGGATTCTCAGAATAATACATGAGCAGGGGCTTGGCTTTGAAATCCCCACTTGCCTTAGCACAAAACAAGAGGGCAAGAACGTGTTTCATGGGCTTGAGCCCGGGCATTGCATTCCCTCCTTCTGTAATGTAGGTCCTCTTTGGCATCTTTTCCCCAAAAAAGCCCGATCTCACTGCAGTTAAAAACTTGCTCCATCAGTTAATGCTCAGAAACCTTGAGCTTCTGGAACTCAGTAGTGAACTTCTCAGCTGCCTTAGCATCCAAACTCACTTCTTTCTCTGTGCCTCACAGCACTATGGATGCCACTTGTCTTAAAGTTATCAAAGTATCCCCTACTTGCCTTGAAGACGTCTTCTTTTTCTGTTGACATATCTGACATTTTACTTACCAGGCTGGTGTACAAGGTCATTGCCTTCTCACAAAGTTCTCCATCACAGTATCATCTGCTAGTTGCTTTTCATTTACCCAAACAGGAAGCAACTTTTCTACATCTTCCAGAACATGTGTCCATTGCTTTGATGTTCTCGTGACTCCTTTTGCTGCGTCTAGCACCCTCCTTTCTTCTTTCTTTAATATTGTCAAGAAGTCAAAGTAGACTTCTTATAAAATCTTGGAATTTTGGCCACTCACATATCCCATTTATACTTCTTGATGATTTCCTTCTTAACTTTCACCATAATCATCTCCTTCTTCTGACAGCCTTTCTTTTCAACCTTTTTCTGAATGAAGGCCATTGTATGCACTCACATGGATGTTGACTACAGTACAGTCAGTATTAATAAACTCTTGTCATATCCTGTATTTAATGTCTATATCTGCAGGCAGCCTGACCTAGAATGAAGCAAACATTCCTAAGCTCACTTTTGTATGGAAAAGCGAAGGACTACCCACAGGTGTTTTGAAGTGACAAAAAATACACTAGTGTCAGTAGTGGGCACCTTCCAATGTTCTGAAAAATCATTGATTTCTGCCAAACACCATGGCCTGAAACCAAGCATACTAGGGTATGGGAGATCACCTACAGTCTTGCAGTGAGCAAGCAAGAGAGAGAGAGGAAGAGACAGAGAGACAGAGAGAGAGAAGAACCATTGGCTCATTTGTGATTATGTGATGTTCAGCATCATGTACCACCCATATTGTAAGACACCACTTGTTTATGAAATTAAAATGTATTAGAAATGTTTGCTCGTCTTGTGGAACACTAGCAGCACAAGTTACTTGCAATCCAAAGTTTTACTGTACTCTCTATTCCTAGGGTTCCAGTTGAATAAAACTATTTTTATATTCCCCTGGAGAAGGCCAAAAATTAATTTTCTAGGTAACAATCATTTATTGAAAGTCTTATATAGTTCCCCATTCTATTTCAAGTAAGACTCAAACTTTTTATTATGAACTCTGAGGTCCAACTTGACCTAGCCTTGGCTGACCTTTCCAATTTCACCTTCTTTCAGTGACTCTGGCTACTCAAGACTTAAATACACAACGAATTTTTTTTCTTTTAGTCTCAGCTTATCAATTACCTCTTGCTTCAAGTTCATTTTATTCTTGTTTTATCCTCTTCATTTCCTACTTACCTCCATCTGTCACTGTTAATATCAGTTTGTTTCCCTTGCTAGAGTGTAAGTCACTTGGTATAGGTGCAGAGATCACATACTGGTTTCCATGTAGCTTTTCTTGGTTTTATTTGTTTGTTTTTGCTTTTTTTACATCTCTGTATTCCTTTTCTATTATACACTGCTTACCTCACAGTATGTTCCAATATTTGATAAATGAGCAAACATATAAATAAATGTATGAGCTTGGAATAGAAGAAAATAATTATTTTGAAAAAGATCCATGTCATATATAATTAAATTCTATTATGACAGTTGGCTATTCAAACAGCTGATTATGGATTCAATGAATCATAAAATGTTATTGTTGAAAAGAGATGAAGTTATCTAATTACACCTTACTTCTAAGTGAGGAAGGTAAGATCCAAAAGAATAAATAACTTGTCAAAGGTCATATAACTAATGACTTAGCAGACTTAAAACCAAATCTCCTATCTCCTGAGTGCTTTTGAAACCAAGTGTATCTTACTATACCTGTTTTTGAATTTTTAATATTTGTTATTGTGTTCTAGATGCACTAAAAAAATTATTCTAGAATTAACAAGATTCATTGATTCCCTCTAACCCCTCCTCCCTGTCCCCCACAGCTTTTCCTTATTATGCTTTGTACTTGTAGAAAAAAATGACAATATAGATATCATTTCCCTTCATTTTTATTACATTTTATCTGTTGACAATACATTTTTTCTCATAATAGGGATCTGGTTGGATTTTTAAAATTGTTTTTGGTGCTGAAAGAGCTCTGGATTGTTATATGCTACCCCTGGACTTCTCTATGCCTTATACTCCTATCTCTCTTAGCCTTGCTGTAGCTCTATTCATCAAACTGAAGAAGGAAATGAACCAAAAAGAGGGCCAGTGAAGCTTTGTGCATCTCTGAATGAAATGAAGCATTGCAGGTATAGCAAGTAAAAGAGGTGGCAGTGCTGTGGGCTGTATAATGTCTGGAAACTGCTTGTAAGGGATATGTAACATTTAGTGTTGTAGACAACTTATGACACCATTTAGAGTTTAAAACCACTTTCAACCAGAGAGAGTAACTTGTAAAAATAAATAGTGATTGGATTTATTCTGTGAGGTGAAGAAAGGAGAGAGCTAAGGGAAAATTGGAGGGAAAGTTGGGATTGTACTCTTAAGGACACAGAACTCTATCCCATTTGTTGATTTAAAAGTTGTGTGTAAGACGTATAAAATATTAGAATGTCTAGAGTTGTTTAATGGCTTTTAGGGTAACTTTTAATAAGGTACATTCTAGTTTTATTTGATCACCAGTTAGGGAAGCCACTCTTGCTGAACCATTAGGATACAGACTAATAAAATAAAACACAAAGCTTCTTGGTGAATGTAGCAATATTGTAAAGCTTGATGAGAATGAAAAGAGTCTAAATTAAGCAATAACAATTGGGAAGCAGGGCATTTCCTGGGGATTAATGACAGGCTGGGTGGAGTTGATGGACCATGGCTAGTTTGTGGGCCATTAACCTCAGTTGATCATTAATTCCCAAGAAATACCTGATGGTGAGGTCATTACTATAATTATCACCTTAAAGAGGGAGAAGGATGGTAGACTCCAGAGTAGTGAAGTTAAGACAATGATGATGATTATTTCATATAAAGCACAGTGCCTTACAGGCCAAAGGACTGTAAATTTCTTTGTCATTTCTTGTTTCTCACTTATGTTTGTAAACGGGAAAGAAACATAAAATGCTCTTCATTTTAGAGAGTATTGCGTGGAGAAGTGGGACAAAGATGCTTGTTAAAATACACATGGTAAAGGATGTGACTTTTCCTCAAACTATCTTCATGAGAAATGACTGGTGGGACATTGAGAGCATTCTGGTGATGCAAGATGTCCAATAATAATGATGTTAGGTAGTGTTTAAGATTTGATATTTATACTGCCTCATTTGAATTGGTTTTATTTGGCTCTAAAAATAATTGGAGTGTTGAAGAGAACTGGGTGAGAAAGTAAAGACCTCACTTCCCAGTAATGGAACTTTGAGTACTTACAATCCCTAGATTTCAATTTCTTCATCTGTAAAAATGAAAAGGTGGATCCAAGGATTTCTAAAGACCAGTCTAGGGGTGTCTGGATGGCTCAGTCAGTTAAGCATCTGAATTCTGCTCAAGTCATGATCTCATGGTTCATGAGTTCAAGCCCTGCATCAGACTCTGTACTGATAACTAGGAGCTTGGAGCCTGCTTCAGATTCTGTGTCTTCCTCTCTCTCCCCCCACTCACACTCTGTCTCTCTCTCTCAAAAATAAATATAGTTTAAATAAAGATTTAAAAAAAGACCAGTCTAGCTCTCAAGATTCTCTGATGTGTATTTAAGGAGTCCAAAATCTTCCCAGAATAAGTCCTATAGAACTTTGTAATAATGAAGTAAACCATTGGGAAAGGAATCCATGAACTCCTAGAGAAATAAGCAGTTTTATGTGGGTGGGAGCAAAGCTTCCTAATTCAAATTATTGATGCTATTTATTTGTTTTTGAGATTGCCTCATTCTAGGGTTCGAGCTTCTAACAAAGCAAAAATTATTTAAATGGAAATTTCCTACTGCTTTAATTGAAAATTGAATTTGAAAAAAAATCCTACAGGCAGCTGGTTCCCTGCTCTCCTGTTGTGCAATCCAGTAATGCCAGAGGGCAGCTTTACTGGTGGTAATATTTCAAAGCCAAAGACTTCCATACATAATGGAATTTGAATTGGGAGATTAAAGCTTAGACACAGGGGGTAGAATAAAGCTACATAGGTTGCCATTGACTCACTGCCTTGACCTTAAAATTCTGCTCATTTCCATTCTTTCATTCCCTAAAACTTTCTGACATGTTCATTAATCCAATCATCTGTTCTTTCAACATCTATTATGTACTTTTTATGTGCCAGACACTGTGCTACATGTTGAGAAGCTAAGGGTAAATAAGATCTAGCTCCTGACCTCTTAGGAATTACAATTTCATAAAGACTGATACAGTTAAAAGAGAAGAAGAAGGATATTAAGTTATAAAAGTAATACCTGCACAAAAGAGGAAGTGGTCTATTCTTCCTAGAGATGTCATGGAGCTCAGGTAAGTTATCACAGAAAATCTTTTATTTGAGTCTTAAAGGATAAATGCAGATTATACAATGACTCCAGTGAGGATGGCTTTCTCCACAAAAACAAAAAGAGACAAGCATATATAGAATCAGCAAGTATTTCAAGATGACTGGAACAGAAGGAAGATGACTAGATATAAGTCTAAAGGGGTAAAGGAGTTCAGATTATGAAATGATTTTTGCATATTATGGAATTGGGCTTGAACTCTATCCTTTAAGGTAAGAGTAGAATCATTACATTAAGTATCATATAGAGTCTGTATCTGTGTCTATATCTATATCTCTTTATCTATATCCATATATCTATAGATATACTAGGTCTACCAGACCCTGTGTGTGTGTGTGTGTGTGTGTGTGTGTAATGTATTTTACAGTGAAAGGAGGCATTAGGCTTTATTAATAATTATACCAGGACTACTGTAACACATAGTCAGCTAACTACAGGAATAAAAGAATTTTAATCAGAAACATTGAGATTAGACTTGCATTTGAAAGAGATCACGCTGGAAGTTGAGTAGAGAATGGATGGAACTCTTAACTTACAGGATGCACTAAACTGGTCTAAACTGTGTAGCAGTATGCATAAGAGAAAGAAGGGAAGATGTGACAAGTATTTAACAGATGGAAGACAAAAGATGAAACAATAGTTTGAATATGTAAGGATGAGAGAGATGCAGGTATCTAGGGCCAATCCTGGTTTGGCTAACTAGATAGTGCTATTTGATAACATAGAAAATATAGGAGAAGGAATTGGAAATTGGAATGATGCTATAGATAGAAGGTTTGCATTCTCCAAAAGCCGTATGTTGAAACACTACCCTTAATGTGATGGTATTTGGAGGTGAGACCTTTGGAAGTGACTAGGAGTTATGTGGATGGAGCCCTTAAGAATGGGATTAGTGCCCTTACAAGAGACCCAAAGAACTCCCTCTCCTCATTTGCCATGTGAGGACACAGAAAGAAGATGACTATGAACCAGAAAGTGAAACTTCACTGAAAACTGAATCTGTCAGAGCCTTGATCTTGGGAGTCCCAGCTTCGAGAACTATGAGAAATAAATGTTTGTTGTTTAAACCACCCCAACTATGGTACTTTTGTTATAGCATCCTGATTAGACTAAGACAGGTGGGAGGGGGCAAATAAAAAAGAGTAAATTTGGTTCTGGCCATATTGTTTCTCAGATTCAAGTTACTGAGAGATACGCATATGGAGATATTTAATAGGAAGTTGGATACATGGGTCTGAGTTTAAGGGAGATATCTAAGGTAAAGTTAGAGATAAGATATTTAAAGCCGTTTGGTAGCTGAGATTGGAGAAATTTTACAGAATGAGAAAGAAAAAGAGAGTTGAGGACAGAATCTTTAGAGGTGCCAATGTTTAAAGTATGACCAGAAAAAGAATCCCATCTCCTCCCCCAAAAACAGAGTTCAGAGAGGAAACAATAACAGCGCAGCAGCAGAGAGCTTGGAGTAGCAAGTGTACAAATGGCAAGAAAGCAGAGTAGAAGCTATACAAAGTGTGAAAAATTTTCTGCTTTTGGCACTTAGGTGGTTACTGGTAACATAAACAAATAGATGGTTATAAAACAGCAGTTAAGTCAAGGAAATTGCTAAATTCACACTGGTGGTTAATAATGGAAATGTAATCCAAACTCAGTGTCTCTGACTCCAAATCTAGTTTTTCCCCTTAGTTCATCCTTGCTGCTTGTGTTACACACAGAATATTCTGTACACAATGGATGACTTCTCACAACCCAATGAAGCCACTGAGTTATAGAATAGACTTATCTCTCCTGTCCCTAGATTTTTTGGCTCTGTTTGCTGTACCAAATATTGAAGTTTCTTTTTGCCTGTATTTACACCTGCTAGATTAGACCTTTCTACAGGTCTCAGTGTCTAGATGAACCAAGTTTGAGTTTGCTTGCCTTTATTTTGGACACCCTGCAGATCTCCCAGTAGGATAAACTGTATCCATCTGTCTCACTTTGTGAATTCATTCAGTAAGAATTTTTGAGCACTTACTGTATGTTGGTAATGTTCTAAGTTCTAGGTAATGGAGCAGTGAACAAAACAGGCATGGTCCTTGACTTCAAGGAATATACAGTCTCATTTCCCATTTGGAAGTAACTTTCTGCTCTTCTGTTGCTGTATTTCTGAATGTCTAGACCAAATCAATTCCTGACAGCATTTGTCTTATAATTAAAAATTAGTTAGAAATTGGAAAAACTAGATAATATAAGAGCATTACCTAAAATAGTCATGAATTTTCAGTTGTAAATGTAAAAGAACAGTGGTAGAACTGGAATAAGTATGCTAAGATAAATAATGTCTAATACATTATCTCAGGTTTAAAATTTACTTAATTTAAGTTCCTTGGAGATAGGTGATACAGCCAGTGCTAGTTTATTTTAAACTCATAGTTAGACTAGAGTTCCCCTAATCAAAATTATTTTCCCAAACAATGCATTATTTTGGTATTTCCAGGTACAATGTATAATATATTGCCTTAATGTTCCTTAGCAAGTTTGAAAAAGAAGCTTGGTGAGTGGTTGAAATACTTAATGGAAGCCAGAGGATTTTGTTCTATCTCCTATTAGCTTTGGAAAAACCCTTGACTTTTCTATGTCTGTTTCTTCATCAATGAAATGATAGTGTTGAGCTTTATAACCTTAAAATTTCTTCTGGCTTTAAGATGCTGTGATTCAATTGCAGGCTAATGTCCACAGCGAAGAATAGGAATCAATAAATGTATTTCTTCTCCTACTGATTACATACTGTTAACCTTCATTGAAGATAATTGCTCTTGCGTGCTCCACAACACAGTCCTACCAGATCCTATGTAAATATATATTTTTTTCAGTGAATGAATGGATTTGTCAGAACTGAAGAAGCCATTTCAAATATACTTTAAGAAGCAACCACATCCTGTTCCCTCTTGACCTTTGGCTGCACTTGAGGGCTAACCTCCCAATCACGGTCAAACTAACCATTTGTTTTCCTTGAATAAAGAAACTCATATCTCTTTGTTTATTGAATCTATAGTAATTTATGTGTTTTAAACTTGCTTGAGCCTTCAGAATTACCTGTCAACATCCTACTTATCTCTTAGTGATCCTACAGCAATTAGTCTAAATCTCCAGGCTTCCTTTAAAGCTCATAATATAACTTAATTACTTTGATCTTCTTTTTCACTAAGAAGATAGGAACTATCATTATATGGATATGCCTCCTTACAAATTCTTCTCCTACACATTTACCCAAGATTTCTATCTATTTTTCTTATTTCTTCTTTCTCTTCTCAATGGAAAACAACATTTCCATTGAGAAGGTTTCCTTTTTTCTGACGTGTCCTGACCCACTTTTACTCTAAATTCTATACCAACCTGTCCGTTTAGAATATTGCTTCTTCTGTTCCTTTCTTCCTTTGTTAAGACGTCCAGTTGCCTTTCCACAGGCTCTTTCCCCTCAGCTTTAAGCGTACTGGAGTAGCCTCATCCCAGTAGATGCTTCCTGAGGCTCTATTACCCTCTTACGGTCCAGGAATCCCTGTTCCCTAATCCCATTCCTTCCATCCTTTATCAGAGTGTTCTGATTGTGTATGCTCTATGTACTAA
>NC_043706.1:78333418-78449881 GCF_006229205.1 Suricata suricatta
TTATAATGTAAAGCATGGATCAAAGGTCACCTTTTGCATGTGGATATCTGATTGTTCTAACATCATTTGTTGAGTAGTTTGTCCTTCTCCCACTGAATTGTCTTTGCCCCTTTAATGAAAATCAATTGATGATGCACATGTGGATCTATTTTTGTACTCTCTTTCTGTTCCATTGACCTATTTGTCTCTCATAATGCCAGCACTGTGCTATCTCGATTGCTGTAGCTTTGTCGTGTCTTAAAGTCAGGTAGTGCCGTCCTCCAGCTACGTTATTCTTTTCCAGATAAGGTTTGCCTATTCTAAGTCCTTCACATTTCCATATGAACTTTAGATTATTCTGTCTGTCATGGATGTGGTGTGTCTCTTCATTTTTAAAAGTTTTCTTTAATTTACCTCAGCAACATTTTACAGTTTTCAGCATACATGTGTTGTTTAGCCTTTGTCAGGTTTCTCTTGTTTTGATTTTTTTTTTTTGCTATTATAAGTGGCATTGTTTTTTTAATATTATCACCAATTTGTTGTTAGCAGTATATAAAAGACAGTTGATTTTAGTATGTTAGTCTCATATTCTGCAACCTGTTAAAGTGACTTTTTAGTTCTGTAGTTTTTGTGTGTGTGTATGTGTAGGTTCCATAGGGTTTTCCTGGTAAATGTCATGTCTCCTGTGAATAACGGCAGTTTTATTCTTCCTTTCCAAAGCTGAAGGCTTATATTTTCTTTTTCTTGCTTATTGGTTTGATCTTCTTTACAATGTTGAATAGATATGGTGATAAAAGACATTATTGTCTTATTCCTTTTTAAAAATTTTTCTTTGTTTTTAATTTATTTTTGAGAGACAGAGAGACAGACAGCACGAGCAGGAGAGGGTCAGAGAGAGAGGGAGACACAGAATCCGAAGACAGGTCCCAGGTTCTATGCTAGCTTTCGTCACAGAGCCTGACTCGGACCCGGAACCCACAAACTGCAAAATCATGACCTGAGCAGAAGTCAGACACTTTACTGACTGAGCAACCAGGCGCCCCATTATTGTCTTCTTCCTGGTCTTAAAAGGAAGGCCTTCAGTCTTTCACAATTAAATATGCAACTAATTGTAGGTTTTTACACATACCTTTAATCAAGCTGTGGAAGTTTCCGTATATTCTCAATTTGATGAGAGATTTTATTTTGATTTAAAATCAGTAATAGATGTTTGGATTTTGGATACTGTCAAAACCTTTTTCTGATCCATAGAGATGATCGTATTGTTTTTTCCTTTTTAGGTTGTCAACATGGTGAATGACATTTATCAATTTTCAAATGAGAAACCAACGTTGCATACTGGGGTAAACCCCATTTGGCCTTTTTATATATTGTTGGATTGATTTTCTTAAATTTTTAGAGAATATTTTCATCTATAAGTAGAAACATGCAGTTTTCTTTTCTTGCAATATCTTTGTCTGGTTTTGGTAGCCAGATACAAGGAGTTGGGATATTTTCTCCTCTTAAATTTTTTGTAAGAGTTTGTATAATTGATATTTTTTTCTTAAGTGTTTGGTATAACTCACTAGTGATACCACATATACCTGAAGTTTTCTTTGTGGAATATTTTTAATGAAGATGTCAATTTATTTAATAGATGTTGGGCTACTCACCTTATCTTATTCTTCTTGAGTGAGCTTTGGTAGTTGCATTTTTCAAGAGTACATTCGTTTTATCTAATAGGTCAAATTTATTGTTATAAAGCTGTTTATAACATTCCATTATTATATTTTCAATAAGAGTAGAATCAGTATTGATTTCACTTTTCTCATTTCTGATATTGGTAAAGTGTATCATCTTTTTTTATCAGTATGCCTAAAAGTTTATAAATTTTATGGATTCTTCTCAATAAGCAAGCTTTTGTTTTATTCATTTTTTTCTGTTGCTTTTCTGTTTTCCATTTCATTGATTTCTGCTCTTATCTGTATTATTTCTTTTATTCTCCTCCCTCTGAATTTAATTTATCTTATTTTGTTTTCTGATTTTTTAAGATAGAATGTTTAGGTACAGTTAAGTTCTACAGATTTCTTTCCATGTACTTTTTAATCACAAATTTTGATACTGCAAACTTGAAACAACTCGAAAATATAAAGTTTTCATTTTCAAAAAGGTCTTTAATTTATCATTACTTTGGAAAAACTTTTGTAGAATAGAGATTTTTAGGTTGATTTTTAAAACCACTTTGAAGATGTTGCTCTATTGTCTTCCTGCTTTCATTGCTTCCAATAAATCTGCTGTCATCCATGTATTTGTGTTTCTGCATGCAATTTTCTTTTCTCTAGCAGCTTCTGATGTTTCCTTCTAATCATTGGTTTTAAGTAATTGGCTTACATGTGTCATGGTATAGTTTTCCTTATATATATATTTTGTGCATAGACTTTGTTAAGTTTCATTGATATATGTCTTCATAGTTTACATCAAATTTGGAAAATTTTCAGCTACTACTTAAAAAAATTTTTTTTTGCCCTCTATCAGGAACTCTAATTGCACATGTACTTGGTCATTTTAAATTGTCTTATATTTCATTGAGTTTCTGTTCATTTTTTTATTAGTCTTTTTCTTCTTTGTGTTTAATTTTGGATAGTTGTGATTACTGTGTCTTCAAGTTTACTATCTTTTCTTCTGAAAATGTCATCTCCCATATTTCCAGCCTGTGTATTTTACAAAGCAGACATTGTAATTTTCACTTCTAGAAATTCAAATTAGGTCTTTTTTATATCTTCTATTTAAATGTTCAATCATTCCGCTAGCCTCTTGAATACACAGATTTCAGTTATAATAACTTTTTAAAATGTCGTCTATGTCATATCTGGGTTAGTTTCGATTGGGTGACATTTTTCCTTCCCATTATAGATAGTATTTTCCTTCTTCTATGCATAGTTGGTAATATTTTATGGATGCCAGGCATTGTGACTGGTAGGTGTTGTATTTCTAAAAATATTCTTGAGCTTTATACTGGAATATGGCTGTGGTACTTAGAGTGTAATCCTTTGGGTCTTCCCTGAAGCTTTGTTATGTAGGACTAGAGCAGTGTTTACTTGTTCCTCCTGTTTAGCTATTTAACTTATGCCAATAAGTTACAATATTTCCATTTTGGTAATTGGGGATGGGCATTATTCCTGGCACTGTGTCCCTGTGTGATCCCTGAATATGGCCACCTTTTATCCTCCTCCTAGGTAGTTATTTTCCTGGCCTTAGGTAGTTTCCCCACATGAATACACTGCTTACTACTTACAGAATACTCAGGAGGGATCATCTATAGGTCTCTGGAGTTCTCCTTCTGTGAATCTCTCTCCTCTTCAGTATTCTGGCCCACAAACACAAGCTATCTTGTCCTTCCTGAAATAGCTCTGTTTTCTCAACTCAGGATGTTTCCGGCGTTCAGCCTGTATTTCCCATGCATCACAACCTAGAAACTGTCTTCAGGAAGTAAGTTGGGGCAATGATAGGGTTCCCCTTGTTTGTTTCATGTTTCTTGGAGATCATTTCCTTTTATTTCCAATGTGCTGACAACCAGGGTTTTACATATTTTGTCTGATATTTTAGTTCTTTCAAACACGGGGGTAAATTTGGTCCCTGTTACTACATTTTGTCCCAAAATCTTGTTTTTCTTCTTCATTTTTTGATGCCAACAATGTCTTTTTGTGTAGAGCAGTTATCATTTAATTGTAGTTATTGATACTTAGGTTTGCCTTCTGTCTTCAATCATTAACTTCTTAAGGTCAAAAAGTCTTTATTGTTTGTCCCTATATTCTCTATACTAATATGGTGCCTAATGCATAGTAGGAATCCAGTAAATGCTTGTTCAATGAATAAAACTAAAATAGAGGTAAGCATATGTTTCTGTGATATTCTCTTATATATTTTACATGTTTCTGTGATGGTCTGTTACATATTTATATGTGCATATAATATATATCATATTATATATATATGCAAGTGTGTATGTGTGAGTATATATCAGTGTGTATGAGTATATCCTTTGCTTTGCACTTTGCATTGTATAATTCTCTTTTTTTTATACAACCAAGAGATGCTTAGTGAAAGCTTTTCTGGAGCAAAGAAAGGTTGATTAGGTTTTATTTCAGCAAAATGAACAAAATTGATGCTTAAAATGTAAAGGTGTTACCTGCCCAGTTTTTACTCACTCTGAATATTAACAAGTATGTAAGTATGATTGTTGAATATTTAAAAAGAAATACTACTTCCAAGGCCTAGAAAGGAAAAATCTATAACAAAGGTTAAAGTTAAATATATCTCGTACGTCTCTTTATAATTTCATTGTAAAAATAAAATATTTTGCAATTACTTTGCAAAATAAATAAGTAGAAACACATGCCTCTATCTGTTATTATCACAGTTGGAAAGAAGTCTTTAGAACAGTTACGTCTCCTCCTCCTAGCTTCATTCAGAGTGCCAAGGGAGTAAGGCCTGAGAGAGTGCAGATCCTTCTCTAGTGAGCATGAAATTTGGTAACCTTAGCCCTGACCTTAAATCTGCTAAAGTAGTAAGACAGAGGCATTTCTCTGGGACACCTGAGAGGACACAAACCATTAGAGTTAACAGTGAATGAACTCATTCCATTACTTTTAATAACATTATATCTGTTTGTCTGCTTGATGTAATGATAACTTAGTGAAGGAGAATTAATTCCACATCTTATCTACATAAAGGATAATGAGGGAAATCAGTTTCCTCTAAGGAAGTTTCATTAAATTTGGATATAAGCCAATCTGTTTTAGATTGGTCCCTGGCTTTTGGATGACTTTCAAGCCTTAAGGCTCTGAGAGAACATGTAAAGCCATTTTTGAATCTCAGGGAAGCAGACGCAGAAGGTTTCAGAAGACCCTTGTCACCGAAATTCCCTTCCCTTCTGGAAAAGCAAACTGCTAGTTTGTTGACCATCAGGTACAAAATATAATTTTTTCCTACATACCAACATTGTGTCTGCTGAGATAGCTTTAATTCATATGATTTGTGCCTAAATTATTTGATCTGTGGGTCTGATGGCTCCTTGAGGCATTTCAAGTAATGAAAAGAACAAACGAGCCAATAAATAGTGAATTTATAAATATTCAGTGTCAATAAGGAGAATTATTTTGCATTTTTTTTAACAGAGGAAGGTTAAAACAATGTCTTCCAAGTTAGTTATCAGTTTAGAAAGTCTGTCCTCATGGAAATCACACTAAGTATTGACATTATATGTAATGCTAATGATTCTTGCAGTGAAATATAAAATATTTACAATAGAATGTAGAATATGTAGAACTAAATATTTCTATGCCTATGTTTTTACATAAGTATAGACTATTCTTAATTTTATATTAACAAAATTAACTGGGCAAATATTTGATGTCTCAAACACAATAAAGCAAATTCACTAAAATATGCCTACTTTAAATTGAAAAGAAAATTTCATGAAAGGTAAATTGTATCTGAATTGTCTTATTCAAAAAAATGTTAGTGATCCTTCAAATGTTTCCTGTTCACATGCAGTGTTAGGTACTAAAACATTACTCGGACTCAATGGGGAAGAACAAGTCTAAAATATCAAGCATATTGAATTATGGGATTTATTTTAATGGAAATTCAGTTAAGTACTTTTAAACAACAGTGTAGTATAGGTTACAATGTTAGTGCTTAGTGGAAGTATTTATAGACTAAAATAATAAAATCAAAGAGTTGAAGTAACCACTGAGTCAGAATTGAAAGTTTCCTGCTATTAGGTTAGATACTTCATTAAATGATACTAAAGTAACTGAACAAAACAAAAATCTTATTCCTAATATTTCTGAGAGTTCTCCAAAACTGTTTATTCTCAAGTATTTTTTTCTCTTTTATATTTGGTTATAAAATAATTAAACTAGTTATGAATAACATCATAATCAAAGATAACCTTCAGCTTTTACCTTGTCTGCCTTTCTTCAAATCCCAATTTGATGGAGCCCACATGAATAAACTGTTGCTATATTTACAATTCCAGAATAAATAACATAGCAATGGAATGTAAGTTTCTTAGGGGACTTGAATTATTCACAAAATGAGAAATTGAGCTAATCCCACACATAGATTTTCAATTTACAATTATTATGTACTTAATCGTTATGGTTATTTGGGATCATGAAGAATTTACTAATAGGGCTTTATGAAAATGAAGCAAATGTAGAGGATGACATAATATAGCTAGAAATGACTTGTGGTCCAGTAAATCCAGAATAAAATAATTATTGATTGTTGGTAAAAGGTTTGCATTATCTCTCAAATGGGGCTTGAATGGTAGGAAGCAGTCAAATGGGAGGCAGAATAGGGAGGATATTAACTATTTTTTATGTACACTTTAATTTTTGTTAAGGAAAATATAAAAAAGGATGCAATCATATTAGACAATTATATTTTAAGATCAAATATTTGGTTTCACTATTTTTAGGCCAGAGTAACTATTTATAAATTATTTAAAGGAAGAAAAGAAATGTTTCTTATATATGCTGTTCAGTGTGTAATACTGTATATATTTGTCTTAAGAATTATCATCATCATCATCGTCATCCTCCTCCTCCTCAGTAACTATTAAGTGGGTAGAAGGGTTCTTCTATTGCTAGAAAATTTACTCTGGACTGACTTTTATAAGCCATTGAGTTACAAACCTAGGAACACATAGAAAGAAGCAGAAATTTACGTTTATCACCATGCATTCATTACATATTTGCCATCAACAGTGAAGCACTGTGTACTTCTCCTGGGAAAGGCCCTGGGGTCTGGCTTTGAGAGACCTTGGTGCTGATGATGGTGGCAACAATGAAAGTTATAGAATAGTTGCTATTCATTCATTCAATAAACATTTATTGAACATCTACTGTGAACCAGGGATACTTCTAACCTCTGAGTATACAGCATCAAGGCCGCATAAAATTTACATTTTAATGAGGAGAAAAAGAAACTGTAAATATAATAATTATATCCTACATCAGGGGAAACAGGGGGACAGTGATGCAGAATGTTGAGGAATATTTTTCATATGGGAGAATTAGCAAAGACCTCCCTGGTCATGAGACAAATAAAGTGGGCATTGTTGATAATGTGAGGGAGAAAACCATGAAGAAACCTGGGAGAAGACATTGCCAGGCAGAGAGAAAAGTGAGCATAAAGGTATCAAAGGAAGAATGTGCTGGGCTTGTCAGAACAGCAGGAGGGCCAGTGCAATTGGAAAGAGGCGAATAAGGGGACATGAGGTTGGAGAAACCTGGAAGAAGTTTTTGTGGAGTCAGATTATAGGGTCTCTTGATTCATTTACAAGATTTTGGCTTTCTGAACAGAGCCATGATAAGGTCAGATTTAGCTTTTAATAGGATCACTCCCCTCCTATGTAGAGAAGTGATTGTATGGAGGCCAAGGAGAAGCAGAGAAGCCAGTTGGAAGGTTTTACAACAGCCTAAGATAAAATTGATGATAGGATGAGAGAGATCAAACTCAAGAGAAGCAAGATTCTGAAATAAAAGCCAACAGGACTTGCTTATGAATTGGGTATGGGGTGTGGGAGAAAGAAATGTCAAGGATGACTCCAAGGTCTTTTAGTTGGTGCAGCTGGAGGGAAGTGTTGTGTCCCAACCCAAGGATAAGAAAGATGATGAAAAGTTTAACTTTCATGCATGCTAAATTTGAGATACTTACTAGGCATCCAAGAGAAGATGTGAAGGTAGATAGGAAAAATTAGCCTGGATTCAAGGGAGTAGTTCTTGCTGGAGATGTGAATTAGGGAGGCTTGTCAGTATATCAATTTCTATTTGAGGAGAGGTGATGGGGGGGAATCACCTGGACAGGGAGTGAAAATAGGGGAGAGCTGTGAAGCCTAAACCCTGCCGCCCTAATGTGTGACATGCCGGGAAATTAAGAAAAATCAGCCAAGGATCTAGAGAAGGAGTGGCCGGTGATGTAGAAAGGAGGATGGTCTTAAATGTGTGGCAACCCTGAAGCCAAGTGGATAAAGCAGATCAAGAAAGGACAAGTAAAAGCTGAGCCCTTAGAAGAAGAAATTAGGATGGTGTTTATCAGGAATGAGGGCACGTGGGAAATGGGGAAATGTTGGTCAAAGGGTTAGGCAGGATGAATAAGTTCTGAAGACCTACAACATCATAATGACTATTCCTACTAATACTGAATTGTGTGTTAGAAATATGCTAAGATAGTAGATCTTAATTACTCTCACCAAAAACTTAACTATGTGAAGTGATAGATACATTGACTAGAATGATTTTGGTAATCATTTCTCAAAGTATATGCACATCAAAACATCACATTGTATAAATTAAATGTGAACATCACATTGTATACCTTAAATGTGTATACTTTATTTATCAGTTATGCCTCCGTGAAGCAAGGGGGGAAAATGGCAAGTGATCAACTTTATAATGTGTTCTTGATAATTCTATACTTCAGAGTTGGATTGAGAATTAACTAGCATTGAGGACACACACCACAGAAGACCTTGAGGAGAGCTTTTATCAGAAGGCTAAAACACCTGTTTGAATGGTCTCAAAATGAGGAGGTAAAGGAGCAGGAGTATAGATCACTCTGTTGAGTATTTTGTTATAAATGAGAGCAGAAAAATGGAGCTTACCTGGAGTTGGATGTGAAATCCAATGAGGGTTTATTATTACTCACTGGAATCAGAAATATAGTATGGAAAATTTTCAGCAGATTTATGATCCAGTAAAGAGGGAAAAAGAGGGAAGAAACGTGATTAAGGAGGGGAGGTGGTGATTGCAGTGATGTACTTTTGTCGATGAGAGATGATGGAGTCTGCAGATCACGTGGAGAGACTGTCACTAGATGGGAGCATAGACCCGTCACCAGAGTAACAAGATGGAAGCCAGATGCTAGGTGTTCAGATGTAACTGGAGCAGTAGATGTAGCAAAAGCTGATTTGTGGTATGCCTACTTTGTTAGTGGACAGGAAAGCAAGTTAATTTGGCAAGAGTGAGGAGAGAGATATTGGAGATTGGGGGACCAATGGGAAGGTGTAACATAGTCATCTAGTAGAAAGAGAGTGAACTCTACTGAATGAATGCTGTTTAAACTTATTATCTGAGTTATATCCACACAGTGTCTCCGAAAGGCAAATATTTTTATCATTGTTTAAAGATAAAAAAATGCAGCAAACTGACCTAAGTCTATATGTGTATGCTTAATACTTTTGGTTCTTTTGGTGAATAATGGCACAAGATTAGTACGTAAAGCAGCAAAAGATCTGTCATGGATAAAGATACTGATAAGAGAAGGACATGCGGGGGCTACTTCTAGAATGTGGCCCTTTGGGTTCAGTGGGAAGTGACCACTGTTGAACTATACCCTTTTGAGAACAAGAGCTGCCCAGACTTTGAATGAAAACTTCAGCAATTTGGCACTTACAGGTTATCATGCTGATAACCGGGGTGCTTTAATGAAAATTACAGACAGTATGATATTAAGCAGTGTCAGAGAAGTGCAAGGAAGTTTCCATGGCTATGAAGGGGAGACACTGGGATTTGAATTTAGATATGGTTGACCTCAGAGTCCATGATTTCCATATGAGACTATGTTGCTCCATCCATAAGATACAGCTCTTGTACTTCAAAGCCTACTCTCAAAATGGATCAGCAAGCCAATGGACATGACTAACAATCATATGAGGTGTATCATGATCCATGTCTAGCCAATATTCCTACCATCCAAGTTTGAGAAAAAGAATATTCATTTCTGACTGGTGTGCAAAGAAGGCTTCAAGGCTTCATTCTGAGAGATGACTAAGACTTGAGAGAGAGGAGTTGCATTTTAAAATTAGGGAATAAAACTCTTTACAGTGATCTTACTCTGGGAAATGACACTGTGTGAAGGCTTGGATTCTTTATTTACCATTCACATCTGTACATTTTCCTGAAAATTTTGAATTTCTTTGGGATTAGGGAGAGACTGTTAACATGTCTCCTTCTTAAGTATAGCATTGACCTCCCTCTGTGAAGGAAGCACGGTGCCTCTTTCACTAGTTACCCCTGAGCTGTTGGGCAGAGCTCTGGGAATTGAGTTTCTTCATCTATAACACAAAGATATTAATGCATTTATCAGAGATATGCTGAGTATTAACTAAAATAGTATGTGACAGTGCTTTGTACAGTGTAAACACCATAAAAATATCTCTTAGGTGTTGTTATTCAATTTCATGAAGTACAACAATGCTAGAGGAAAAGACAAAATCAACAATAAACAACATTTTAAAAAATCTTTTGTTGTGGCCCTGTGACATACTCTGGCTGAAGGATCTTTTGTATGTTAATATAATAGCTTTGAAAAGATTTGAGTCCTATCATTTTTGTTAGACATTCTATCTATTTACAGGAGCAATGTGCTGTATCCAGTTTGGCCGCCAGCTGGCCTGAGAGAATGGGAAATAGTGAGAGGACCCTAGAGCTGTTCTTGATTGACCCAAGGACTTCAACAATAAAATAAAATAAAATAATTCAGTTATGTTATTTTTCATTTCCTGCAAAACATGAAAGCTAGTAAGTTTTGGACTCTCTTGCTATTATGAGGAAACAGTCAGGTTGAATAGCCCCATTACCAATGATAGAACAATTCAGTAGTTTCTGTTCCAGAAACTTGTCACTTAGTGATTAAAGACTCCTTCCTCAGCAAAGAGTTTTCTCTTTTTTTGGGGGGGGGGGCTTTCCAGAAACATCTCCTGCATGATGCTGACCAGTATGATCTCCAGCATTCTGATCATGACACTCCACCTGGTTTTTAGGGGAAGTTGACAGGCAGCATGCTATTTACACTGGTTATTGATCTTTTAAAATTGTCTAAAGAAGTCCTTTTGGCAGCTCAAAAATTTAATGTTCAATTTAATCAGTTAAGAGGCTCTCAAAGTCATAATTAATCTCTAAAGAGGACACACGTGCTAACTGATCTTTAATTCTCTAGAATTCAAAAAGCATTGTAAGAACATCAGAAGTCAATCTAAATAACGTCTTATTTCTTCTTTTTTTGGTTTCTCTGTGCTTTAAATATATCATGTTACCTTTTGTAGGTAATAACATTCTTTTAATTGGGAAATTCTTTAAGAGAATCTCTAGAGGAGTCTTTTAGGGACGGATTGAATCATGGTAGGTTAAGGTTGTATCACAGGTGCACTTGAGAAGCTGACAGATTTTGGAGTAGGTAGCCTTCTGCTCTGCACACACTACACCCGTGACGCTGCTCTGGTCAATTTAAAGGTTTTCGGCCTAATATTCTTTTAGCAGGTTCTCTGGATGCTTTCTCTTCCTTTTCTGCATGACCCCACTGTGTGTTTACTGGATCACAAATAATTCGTGACCCACTTGAGCCACTTCAATTCTGGGTCTTAGATTGCCAGTCAATGCCAAACCACCATGAAAAGGATGCTAGAGGGAAGAGATGTAAAAAACCTGGCTACTTGGTGGCCACGTCCCTCTCCCTCCTGTTGCTTACTGGCTGCAGTGTGTGGCTACAGCTGGCTCGAAGATGGAATACAGGAGTGCTTCTCAAGCTTTAGTGTGTACAGGAACACCTGCAGATCTGGTTAACATTCAGATTCTGCTCCAGTAAATCTTTGTGGAACCTGAGACTTTGCATTTCTAACGTGTTCCCTGGTGATGCGGATGCTGGGGTCAAGGGGCCGCACTTTAAGTAGTAAGGAATTGAAGGATGTATTATTGGTCAGGGAGGCTCTTAAACATACCAATTAGGCTCAGGCTCCAGTAACAGTACAGGGCCTAATATGATATCTAACAAAGAAATATTGTTTTTTAACAGCATTTCCCCGGCCTGTACCCTGGGATCTAGCATAAAATGATTTCATTATATTTATCAAATACTCTCTGCAAAACATATTGCTATAAAAATCACTTAAGCCTTTGTGACCACATAAAGTGACGAAAGTGCTGTAATTGTCTAAAGAGTGATATACGAGAAATTCACCAGAGCTATCTGGGTGCACAGGATCTCATAGCCTCTTTCATCCATCAAAGGTTTTCCTCCAGAGATGTCAGCCAGGAGGTTATCTGTATCGTAAACACTATGCAAAGCTTTTTGGATCCTTTCTCTGGGACAGGTTGCCTGCATTGACTATGTTATCAATCAGGGCATAAACCACAGCCGTAATGTTATCTGAGACTCAGAAGTTCACCCTAGCACGCTAACTGCTGGGGAATTACGAGTTGTGGGATTGCTCTAACATAGAGAGTATTGTGCTGTGAAGATTATGAAATCTTATTAGAAAAAGCTCTGCCCCAGATTTGTAGCAGTTAAAATCAGTCTTTCTTTCAGATACCTTAGGGAAGAAGAAAAATATTGGAACGTGTTTGTATTTACTCATATGTGCTCCCAGGATGCACAGCGGCAGCAGGGGCTGCTGCCGTCCTCCCTTATTAGTACGAGCTTCCCCTTTGGGGGGTTATTTAAAAATATTTGTACATATTTTAAATCCCTCAATCTGGTTTGTGGCAAATGGTTGCTTAAGCAGCTTCTTAATTATTTCACTTGAGTTTTCGCAGAAAGACTGTTGTAGATATTTGGCACAAAGCTTAGATTTTTGAGGCCTTTTACTACCTCCTGAATAGATTTCAGGAAAAGGAAAAAAAATTAAGGGGTGTTAAATTACTACTCTCTTTGTGTTGTATGCACAAATAGGATTGATTGTGGACCTCAGGACAGGAAAGAAATACTTGCACAGCTGCATGGTAATAATTTTTATGTGTGTTAAAATTATGTTCTTGCTATTTTGTCATAATATTCCAGAGTGAAGCTTTGAAGGAATGACATGGTTATAATAATAGTAAATGGCGTCACTTTGTAGATATCAGGTAATAAATTATCTCATGAACTTGGGGATAAAATAATTTGAAATCCATGGTAGGTATGTAGAAAAAATACAAGCAAAGGTTTGCTGCAGGAATATCACGTGGAATCATTCAGTAGAGGGGACAAGGGAGTCAGGTGCCAAACATGGACCTAAGTAAGTTTTCATTAGTAAATCTGCAGGCAGTCTTTGTTCCCACCTTTATACCACAAGTAGCTAGAGAGGTGTGCATCGAGCGTGGAAGCAAGCAGGCTGGGAGAATTATGGACTGAGGATGTTTGAGACCCTGGGTTAGCCTGGATTGTCATGTGACCAATTTATTCTTCTCATGGCTATGGGAAGATAACATGGTGTCATTCCTTAACTGGTCCCAGGGCCAGCTGGTCTGGGTAGCCAGCAACAACCTCAATTCTGACTCCCTGCCTCCCTGCTTTTCTAGTGATCTAATTATGTAGGCTGTTGCATTTCATTCTAAATATTTATGCCTATCCATACGTTTTGTAAGTGTAGGCAAGACCGTAATATGTGGTGAGAACGACATTCATCACTGCGCTGCTGCCCTCCTATACCAGATTGTGCATGAAACAGCCAGTTAAGAAATATAATAATAGCTTCACTCACGCTGTCCATCTTGTTTCACTTCATATTGTGTGTTTTGGGTAGATGCGGCTGGTCATGAAGAAACTTGAATATCAAAATTTAGGAAGAAATCCAAAGTCTGAGTGATTGCAGCATCAGACTTTGGATCTTTCTGCGCCACCGTCTGCGCGTGGCTGAACACGGTGGTGATTTTGTAGCACCCCGGACACTTCACGTCCATGAAGTAGGAGTTGGGGCTCTGCACCAGGCGCTTCTTCTTGTGCTTCCTTTTCTCCTCCTCCGGGGACGGGTGCAGGAGGTCCTTCGCGAGGGGCATGTTCTCGTGGGCAGGTCGTCACCGCTGGAAAGCTTTTTTTTTTTTTTTCTCCAGATTGAAGAACAGACAGCTATGGAGTAGAATTCACTGAGAAGAAAATTTAAACTCAGACCTGATAATAAATGAAGAAATGTACAGTTTTGTCAAGGGTCAGGGAAATGGGGAGAAGTGTTCAAGGGCAGACTCAGAGACAGGTCACAACAGATGGGGGACCAGCCAGATCCTATAAACTCCTCCATGGTTGTCCTGATTGAATGGGACAAGTGGCAGAGGGGCACTTTTCTGCCAAGTGCAAGGTGATGCCTCACCAGGACCTAACAGGAGGGCAAATGAGTATAATTATGTTGAGTAGTGCTCTCAATGGATCGATGGTGCTTTCTGGTAAATAAAGTTATCAGGGGAAAATAAGGTGAGATTACACATATATGTACATATGTGTGTGTGAATATATGTATTTATTATTACTATTTTTATACCTACACCTGTATCTATGCCACATCACATGAATACTTTGGAAAGTATCCTATTAAGAATGATGATCTGGAACACCTGGGTAAGCTCAGTCAGTTAAGCATCCAATTTCGGCTCGGGTTATGATCTTGCAGTTTGTGAGTTTGAGCCCCACGTCGGGCTCTGTGCTGACAACCCAGAGCCTGGAGCCTGCTTTGGATTCTGTCTCTCTCTCTCTCTCTTTCTCTCTGCTCCTCCCCTACTCATATGCGTGCCGGTGCACTATCTCTTTCTCTCTCTCTCAAAAATAAAAACATTAAAAAATTAAAAAAGAAAAGAAGAGTTTGGGGAGAAAAGGAACATCAGGAAAGGTAAAGGTTGATGAGATTGCTACCAAATAACAATTTTTTGCAAAAACAAATCCATTATTTACACCCTGTGAAGATCAGATTGTGGTCACTGCTTTGAAAATAAAAATAATAGCTATATGCCAAAAGAGTCAAGGATCTCAATCCATAGAGATCAGCTTTATACAGAACATTTAATGGTCATTGAAAGCATAGGGCTTACCTACACTTATTTTAAGGGGCTGAAACAAATTTCACAACTCCAAACCATGGACAGAGAACTCTGTCCCACCCAGTGAGAGATACAAATTTATTCCAAGCAGACCATGTCTTCAGGTAGGTAGCCTACCATCTGGTTGGAAGTTAAAAACAAAACAAAACAAAAACAACCAAAAACAAATAGCAGAGCTTAGCGGTTACATGGTACAAATTGTTCATTTTTACAAAGAAGGAATCTGAAAAAGAGAGGTTGTGCACATTTCCCCAAATCACACAGTTGCTAAGTGGCAGAGCTGAGATGACAATCTAGGTGGTCCGACTCGAGTTCCTGTTGTTGAGCCTATTAAGTATCATCTTCCTGTCTAGAAGCTGTCACCTGAGGAAGGTTTCTTTTAACTTTGTTTTAGGCTATGCTGTTTCTTCCTTCTTTCATTTCAGAATTTGACTGCCTTTATTTGCAATTCTTTCTGCTTATGAGGTGGGGGACAGCAGGCACAAATCAGGCAGTTACCAAATAAATTAATTGCCCTTTCTTGTGAAAGGTACTAGAAGCAAAGGGGGCTATGAAAATATATGGCAGGGGAGCACAGTCCAGTCAATGTCAGGGGTTGGAGAAGGAGTCCTAGAGGAGGTGACATTGAGCTGAGCACTGATGAGTGAGTAAGCACTCACTGAGTGAAAGGGAGCTGTGGGCGGTTGTGGAGGAGTAAATGGATTCTCGGCAGAGGGGACAGTTATGCAAAGACCTTTGGGCAGGAAGTAGCATGGTGCCTCGGAGACTCTGAAAGAAGATATGACACAAGGCTTGGGAGGCCAATAGGAGGTATAGGGTCATACAGGACCTTGAAGATCATGTTAAGGAATTTGGTGTTTGTTTCTAAGAACAATGAACTTTTGAAACTCATTGAAGGGTATTTTATCTTTGTCCACATCATACCTACTCTAATATAAAAGAAAAAAAACTGAAGATTAAGTATCTAAATTTTCTTTTGGAATTTAGACTGGAGCTTTTCCCCCCAGGTGATTTAAAGCAGGAGTCAGCATTTTAAAGAAAGGTATGAAGCTGGCAATTGGTATTATCCTGATGTACAGAGGAAGGACCTAGTCTTATAAGGGGTGAGATTGTAATTACTCAGAATGTCAGAGGTCAACTTTTGTGCCTTTAACACGGGGTCTCTGCCACCTCTGTCCTGGGAGCTGCAGTTTGCCTTTCCTTCACCCATCTCATGTTTGAAGTCTTCTATAACAAGGTTTTCTTTCAGATGGTCCTTATCTTTTATTTTCAATGGGTGTAGAGGATCATTCAATCAATGGCTAAATAACAAAAGTTTCCAACTCATAAACTTTCATTTCAAAAGTTTATCCATCGGAAGACAGAGTGACCCTTGGTCTTCTGCCTTCAATCACTGAACAGGCATACTTTCCCTGGGTGCCCGATTCTGTGCTCCAGACATTGTCATTTCTTCTAGAAGCGAGGTTATAAATGGCGGTTCTGTTCCTGGGTGAGCCCACAATGACAATTCTCTTTAGTGAGAGAAGAAAATCTTGTCTTGCTGGGGAGGAAAGCTGCAAAGATAGGCATAAACTCTTATTAAATAGGGTCCCAAGAGCAGGCCCTCCAGGTGGGCTTGGCTGCTGGCTGCTGGCTGCTGCGGGTGCGCGATGGCTGGGAGGGCCCCAGGAGAGTAATGCAGCTGTTCTCCAAGTCTGTGCAGAGTCCCTTGTGGATGGAACAGGAGGACTGGGAGACAGCTTCTTAGTTTCCCTGCCTTCTGGAGCTGAAGCGAAAAACCAGTAGCATGCAGATAACAGGGGCCTATTCCTCTTCTGTCTTTCACTCTGGTGCCTGTTTCTGCAAAACAGTAGAAAAGCAGAAGCAGTCTTTCCCATTAGCAAGGGGAGAGCAGCCATGCCATGCGGATGCAGAGGCAAACACAAGCAAAAATCATCAGTGGAGCTCCGGCCCTGGCCCCGGCCCAGCTAGTGAAAAAGCAAGGGCAGAGTTGACAGTTGTGGGTGTGCTGGGAAACCATGGGAAAATCCAGGGCAGAGCTGCTGCGGGACCCCTTGGGTGCTGCTGAGGGGGCTGAAGAACCCACTAATGATCCACTGTTCATAGAGTCAGACAACTAAGCCAGCAGCTGAGCAGATAAGAGCAATCCCAGAGATAAAAATTTAGGCTCCTCAAGAGCAAAGACTATATCTTAGGTCTCCTTGAATTCCCAGAACCTCTGTCCACCAGGCCACCAAATGTATCCTTCATTGCTGAAGGGCAGAATCAGACTTCAGGGGCAGGAGGGCATCTCCAGAACCATAGAGGGGGCAGAGGGCAGTCCACTAGAGGTGTGTGACAAGAAGGAGATGGAAAGAGATTGTTCGTTTTTGTCCGTCAAGGCCTAAAAGAGGTCTCATTTCCCTGGACTGGTGGAACTAGCCAATTAGAAGGAACTTCCTGTAATGCTATTGGAAAATTTCAGTGGATATTTAGCTTTCCTCAGAGATATGTTATTTTGTGTATCCTTTTTTAATTATTAATGTTTATTTATTTTTGAGAGAGAGAGAGAGACAGAGTGTAAGCAGGAGAAGGGCAGAATGAGAGGGAGACACAGACTCTGAAGCAGGCCCCAGGCTCTGAGCTGTCAGCACAGAGCCCAATGCTGGGCTCGAACTCACTGACTGCAAGATCATGACCTGAGCCCAAGTCATACGCTTAACTGAATGAGCCACCCAGGTGTCCCATTTTTTTGCGTATCTTAAATTCTGGTTCTTAAAGTTACCACACTGACCTGAACAACCTGCTTGGGATTATTTTAAGATGTGAGCTAAGAGAGAAGTGTTTGTGAGAAGCACACCTCTCACTCTAGGTTAACATTTCCTGTTGTGTGTTCCACCAGTTGCCAGTCCTACTGAATGCTCTGCCAAAAATAGAGAAATGATTCTCAGCCACATACCCGAGCAAATAGAGTGGACCAGACCTTTCCTTTGGAGATTTATCAGCTGAACAGCTAGACAGCTCTGGATTATTCAACAGGCTTTTTGTTTGTTTGTTTGCTTGTTTTTTAATCCAGTGTCTCCTTGAGGAGACATAGAACTTGAAGAAACATAGAACTCTATTACCATAGAGCAAATATTTCCTGTACTTTGGATACCGCTTCTGCTATGGGTGCTGCTGTGAGTGGCTTGGAAAAGCAGATTGAAACTTTATCTGTGTGAAGCAGATCACAGAGTCACAGGAAGTAGCAAGTTTACCTGAAGAATCTGAACAACTTCTGGAGCGACACCTGAAGCAGAGGCTTGCTTTCTTGGTGGATCTGGGTCTGTAGCCAGATTGAACCTGGTAAAATGTGTCATTTTCATCTTCCTGACACCAAACTACGGCAAATTACTTTACTGCCCTGTGTTCCATTTCTTTATCTGCACTTTTGTACTTCTTTACTTAGAAGAGTGTGCAGAGAACAGAAGATGTCTAATTCAATGAAGCCTAACTGGGGTCTGTTGCGGTTCAGCAGAACTAGTGTTTTCTATTTACAAGCATGGTCCTTCTCTACTATCCCTACAGCAAGACGCACAGAAGTCAGATGGCACTCTCTGCACTTACAGATTCGGAAAGCGGTGCACAGACAGTTTAGGGGATAATGGGTTCCTAGCTGGGCGTGTCCTTTCCTGTGTTCCTCCAAACGGGCTGTTGCACAGGCAGCTCCCAGAACAGGGTCATGACCGAAGAGGAATACAGCTGAGCTCTCCTCTTGAACCAACTCTCCGTTCCTTGCTGGGTCTGCTAGCTTTGTAGTGATTTGTCAAGAGTCGCTTCTATTTTCATTACTGTGCTCTTTGCACAGCTGAAAGGTCTTTCTAAATAAGTGGGGACATTTATCCACTAGGTGGAGCTACATCCTTTTTTTCTCTGATGGATGCTTTTCCCCAAATTAAAGGGGAAAAGCCATTTGTGTGGGAACTCTGGAAAGAGAGTATACATCCTTCTTTTCTCTCACCTTGTTGTGGGAGCTGCAGTCGTTTTGTTGAAGAACGTATGGAGAATGGGCATGTTTTCATACAGGGAATGCATGCTCTGGTGCATTAGAGTGTTTTGTGAAATACAGCAGAGAGCTGAGCCTGCCCCAGTTTGAATTAGTTTCATGACTTGTTGGATGCATGGAAAATGAGACGTTATTTAACATATCCATTATTTTACTCTCACCAGTCTCTTTATCTGTTGAATAGCTGCTTTAGAAGGTTGTCTTGTGGAGCAAATGAAAGTATGTAAAGTACTAAGCCAATAACTGGGGACATAGTAAGCTCTCAATAAGTGTTAATTGTATTTCTTTTTCTTTTTTAGTTTATTTATTTATTTAGAGAGTGCGAACAAGTGGGGAAGGGACAGAGACAGAGAGAGAGGGAGGGAGAGAATCCGAAGCAGGCCGCACGCTGTCGGTGCAGCGCCTCACTCAGGGATCAAGCTCATGAACTGTGAGAGCACGACCTGAGCTGAAATCAAGAGTCGGACACTTAGCCTACTGAGCCACTCAGGTGTCCCTTATCTGTATTTCTATTTTTCATTGACTCAGTGCCTAGTGACAGGAGAACCTCCTGTTTTTATGTGAAAGTGGGAAACGTAATAGGATTTGTATTTCTGATTGGAGCATTCTTTTGCTCCCCTTTGGGTTCCTGTACTCCCTTAACCTTCTTAACCTCTGGCAGGATCTCTCACTCTTCCTAAAATGGTGTTCCTTAACCTGTCCTGTCAGCAAATCTCCTGTAGGGTTTGAAAAACTCAGATTGCTGGGTCCCACCGCCAGAGTCTCTGATTTAGTAGATCTGGGGTGGACCCTGAGAAGGTGCCTTTCTAACAAACCCCCAGGAGATGCTCATGCTGCAGGTCCAAAGCCCACTTCCCGCTGCCCCAGAAAGGATTGTTTCCCAGTTGACTTTACCACCCTCTTGCATGCCAGGTCTTTTTTAGACAGGGAAGCCTGTGTGTACTGTGGATGATCTTTAAAGCGGTGCTTGCCCAGACTGGCCTCCTTGTCTCAGCTTGTCCTGCTATCTAAAACACACGTTTGTGTTCTCGAAGGAACAGATAGATTTCATTATGAGCCCTGCACCTCCTCTTTGTCATTTTTTATCACCTTCCGTCCCCCCTACTAGTTTGATCTGAGTCCGACCAGACAAACTCAGGCCTTTCCAATGGATTGTTCTTGGGGGCCAACAGTTGTGTGAAAAATAGCAAGCCATTCTTCCATGATGAACAACGACCTTCAGCACCATGCGTGGCACCTGGTAAATATTCAAATATTGTCTATTGGCTGAATGAATAAATGCTGCAGGGAAGGCATTTATGGTCTATTAAAAGGAGACTTTACCAGTCAGAAAATTGCAGTTTGCCATGGTATGGCCATACGAAAGTCAGTTTACAACAAACACAACTGACACATATTAGGTAACGTGACTTACAGCTCTATATTATTTAGTAGGACATCTTTTGAGGTTGAACCATGTGAAATTGCCTCTATTTGACCATTTTTAGTTTATAAAAATGGTATTACTAATGGTTCAACCTAATAAAACTTATGTATTTAAAATTAGGCACATCCCACATGCTTAATGGAACTATTTTACAATATGCTTTTAATTCTGAGGAACCGCATTCCTGCTCCTCTTTCTCTCGCTGCACATACAAATGTTGAAGGAATGTTTTAAAAATAAGCTTGATGTTGGCAACGTAAAAACTCAGTTTTATTCTCAGTCCAAGGTGATCCTTCATCACTATTTTCTCATTGGAAGAATGATTCTCCTTCATTTGGAAGTAACTGGCAGATGTTCCCCACTGAGCTGGCTCTTGGTTTTCATGGAATGCTGTGGTGTTGAAATTCCAGTGCACAGAATTGTCTTTCCTCACTCTTTCCACCTCTTGTCCCAGAAACTGCCTCTCTTCCTTCCCTGCATTCATATGTACATTGACCTTTGTTTTAATCGTCTATCTATCCATGTCCTTTTCCTCTCTCTTTCTCTCTCTCATTACAACTAACTTGAGCATAGACAAGTGTGATTAGCTTTGCAAACTGTACTACAAAGAGTAAAGTTACTTTTCAGTTATGCAAGGACCAATGTGAAGGTTTTAAGCCCATCTCTGCCAAATCTTAGAACTTTTGGTGTTAGAAAGTCAGTAAGATATTTTGGGCAGAGGAAATGCCTTACCATTATTGCCTACCATCAATAAACACCAACTATATACAAATAGACCATAGTCCCTTTTCTTTTATTGGAACATGTTTATTAAATCATTTTTACACCTGACAGCAGGTTTTGTTATAAGAAAAGGTTTAAAAAAATGAAGATTCTAATTGCCAAAGGCTGTGGGAGGAGCTCTCTAAGGAGGAGCTGGACTCAGAAGATGGACAGAGAAACGTACAAAGTAGACAACTTTTACATGATTCATAAGTTTGCCTCATTTGGCCATGCAGAAGGATAAGTTACTGAAGGATGAATTAGCTGTATAACAACTTGATATTTTGAACCAAGATAGTTATTCTGCACATCTGCACCCAAGAATTCTTATGCCATATTCCAGTGTGAATCTTTCCCCTCATCAATTGCTTGTGTGACTTTGGACAACTTACTTAGCTTCTTGGTGCCTCAGTTTTCTCATCTATAAAAATGAACATAACAATAGTGATTTCTTCACAGAGTTATTTTAAGGGTAATATAAGTTCATATCTCTAAAGTACTTAGAGCAATGACTGGCAGTTACAAGAACTGTGCAAATATTAGGTATCTTTATTGTCCCATATCCCAGGAAATGCTAAATTATAAAACGTTGTGTATAATCAATCAATAGTTACATTCTCTTGTAGGAGCTACTGGAGCCTTAGCCTTTTTAAGGCATCTCTATTTTTTCATGAATATTCCATTTCAAATGGTCTTGAGATTGTTATGTCTTTTAAAATCATTCTGTGCTCTAATCCAGTGGGTTTATTATCAGTAAGTTCTTTTTCCCCTTGATATTTAGGCTAAAACTTCTCTCTTCCAATTTCCAGTCTATTTTTTCTCATTAACATTCTTTTGCTATGCCAGTGACTTTTTTTCTTTCTTCATGTTTACCTCTTCCTGGTATTTACAGAAGTACAAGAGAGAATCTGTGACCTTAGGCAAACTCTTGGAGAGAAATCCCCAGAGACCTTTTATAGGCATCGCGGTTCTCTGGCTACACAGTCTGCAGGCAGTGCCCACAGAGTGCTACTAGTGTCTCTGGCAATTTCTTCTGACTTAAAGCAGAGAAAAAGCAAAAGCCACCCATTTGTGAGTTCAGAAGAATGGAACTCTAGTCTTCCTTTTGAATTTCCTCAAGGCCATAAATTATAAGGTAAACTCATGAAACTCCATGGCAGTCTTTAGCATTTATATTGTTGTGTTCAGAATTGGAGTGAGGGGTTCATTACAGTCACGATTCACCAAAGTTTCCAGAGATCCTACCCTCATTTAGATGATTGGAGCATGCTGGAACTGTGTTTCATGCTTTCACATTTTATGATTATTTCATTTAGTCATTGTACCACTCATATTCAAAACAAAACAAAATGCTTAAAAGGTTTAATTGTACTTTCCTTTCATTTTATGCCATGATTCAATTCTGGAGTCTTTTAAGCCACAAAGTGATGTCCAGACCTCAGCATTGTGCTATGGGACAAATAATTTTTATGTCTATGGAGTTTTTTATTATAGTATTGCTTGATTTATTTCAAGATGTCATTTCCAGAGTCTAGTTAGGTTAAGTTTCAGCATCTGTTAGGAAGTTATGTTTCAGCTAACTTTTCTTAAAAAATAACCATTAAAAAAATCTTTGATACCTTCAGTCAGGAGAAAAAGAAGGACCATTTTTATTCTACCACACAATTCATCATTTTAGTAATAAGGATTTTGCAGAAATCTAGAATCTGAGAGATTATTCAACAGTTGTGCAACTGGATACAAACAGTATATGTTGATTTGTTCAAGCAAACAGAATAAGCAAAGGAATGGACTTCTCTAATGGTTCACAGAATTTATTCTCAATTTTCTCATTTTCTGCTCCAGGTTAGGTTTAAGTGGGCATAGGGACAAATGAATTAAAATTAATGCAAGGAAGACACAAAATGAGTATCATTTTGGCCCAGGTGACACCTCTAACTCAAAGATTAGCAGCCTCTCTGCTCTTGACCTGAAGTCTTAGTTTCCACCAGACTGTTTAAAGAGAGAACCAGAATGATACTGGGTGATGGGATTCGTGGCTGGTGGTGATAGTGGTGTGATAATGGGCATGAGATCTGAGGATACAATGCCCACTGGGATTGCTGATGAAATGGTAGTTTATGGCAACGTCCACCTCTGTGAAAGTATGGGGCCCAGAAGACTCCAGATATTTTTCCTTAGCTATGCACATACACAGTTGGCACAGGTATTTGGAAAAAGGGTGGGTTGGTCACATTTCTATTGTTCTGTCCTCCATCAAAATCCTCTTGCTCAGTCAGGGCCTGAGTTCAAAGATGGTTCAATGGGGTGCCAACTCAAATGACATATCCTGGCTGGTGAGTTGTTTGGAGTATTCTAATAAATCTGAAAGCAAGGAAAGAGATATTTGGTCTTACTTAACTACCTCCAGGATCTTCTGGCCTAAAATATGGGATTAGGACATCAGGGAAATATAGGCAGATGGTTGAAGAGGCTATTGTGGCCTTGGCTTAGTGATATGGTTTGTTCATTTAGTTACTTTTTATAAAATACTAAACAACTTTTAATCAAGATTTAAACCCTACTGAAACAAAGTAGCCATGTCATTATTCCTGTGCAAAGAAAACCCAAAACCCAGAGAGCTTTAGCATGTTGTCCCAAAGAGTAGAATGGACAAGATCAAACATAGAAATCCATCTTGTTTGTTTTCTAATCTATTCTTTTAGGCTGCATACAGCCCTTTTAGTATATGGCAAAAAGAATAAACTGCTGTAGGAATTTACTATAAGATTGAGATACACTTTATTGTCTAAAATATTTTTTGCCTAGAAGATTTGCAACATTAGGACAAATGCTGAACATTTCTGAATTCTAATTGTGAAGCACTAATGCTGTGCATTAGTGCTTAGCCTCGGGAAATTCTTACTTTGGGTGCCAAATTAAACTAATTTACACTTACTAACTAACTAAACATTTTCTTAGCATGACACAATGCTCACATTTCTACCATAATATTGTACTTTTCCTACTATTTTATTAAGTTACACTTTCCTACTATTTTACAAAATCGTGTGTGGAGTGAAATATTTTAAGCATTGAATTCTTCATGGCCTCCTGGAGGATTGTGATGCAGAGACCCTAAAGATACCAGTGTTAACTGTCAGATGGTATTATAAGCTGTCCCAATGGATGGCATAACCTGCTGTGTAGAATGTCATTACTATAAGTCACATCCTAGAGCATGACTATACAATAGCAATTCTTCCTAAGCATTCTTCTATGTCTATTATTACTAATCCTTCAACCCAGCTAGATGCCATATGCAATGCTCTCCAAACAAAAATGTCATAGAAAAATTAAGAACCTTGTGTATAATATGGGGAGAAGTTTTGTATAAGCTAGTTTGGGAAGACAACCCAAAGTCTATATTTAATTGAATTCTCATATAGGTTCAGTATTCTACCCTATAATCTTATTTATTCACAGAATAAAGCACAGTCAGACTGCTTCTACTTGAACTGAACCCATGAGGTTTATCTATATGCTTTAGAGGGTGACCCAGATGGACTAGTAGATAATAGCATTCATTCTGAGCTGGTGCATGGCCATTTCCCTGGGAAGTCCAAATTTTGATCCTGATTTGGGAAGAGTAGTCTTGATCATGAGTCAGGGAAGTGTTTTAGGATGACGATTTACCTGGCTGAGCATAAGTCATTCCATGCTGGACTTGGAACACAGGATATTTCATTAGCTGTGGGAAGTATAGCATGTTTTCTGACAAATAATCCCTAGAAATCAGATTCCAAAGTTTCCTTTATCCTTGGGTGGTTTACTGCTCCACACATTCTCTGCCTTGTTTTGTTAGACTCTGGACCCCTGCCATTCCTATGATAAAGGCAGTGGGGAATGTCTCACCTATCTTGGTAATTTGAGCCTTTGTCCCTTTTCCAGGCAAGATTTCAAACTTTTAATTACCCACTTAGTAAAACCCAGATGTCCCATTTCAAAGCCTATTCCCATTAGGGAATTTTCATTTCCAAGCAAGAGCTGGATGAAATCCTAGAGTTTTACTGCATCCCATTTCCACAACTGTAGCTTCACTTTTCTTTTTCCCCGAGTAAATAGGACCCTAAACTTTAAATTCTGAAAACCTATTTTAGACAGAATTGGGAGTATACCACAATCCACTACATTGAAGCTTTCCATCTAAGCCCTAACTGGTTCTTTTCAAAATATTTCTTAGCATGCATTTGGTTCATAAACCTTCTTGGGGTGCTAAGAGGATAAGTGACTTTCAATTTGAAAATACATTACAAAGTGTTCCATCTCTTAAAGTTTAAGGAATACCCTGGTCAAGGTCTTACAACATTTACCTGCCAGTGATTTTGATAAACGGATTCATCACTGAGTTGGAAAAGGGCCAGAGTGAGATGGCTCTTAGACCAATTTACTGTGGCCATGTGTATTGGCAGAAGAGTATGGGTCTTGTGTGACCTTGTTTACACAGGATATTTCCACAGCTGTGCTAGATGAAAGTCTCAACTTCAATTGCTTATCTGCATCGACCAAATTGGCTGGTCTAATCACCTGTTGATGGTGTTCCATGTGAAATAGTCATTTTGCAATTTCAAGAGAAGATAATTGGGAATTTAAACTGGTTATATCGATGTGAAGCTAATATAACAATGAAAGGATTTAACTTTGGTAATCACATTAAGACTTAAACTAAAGCACAGATGATTAAAGCTGCTACTTCAAGGTGGCCTTTATATGACCTGGGGATGAGATCCTGTGCTTGATAAGGGCAATTTCAGGCTAGGATGTAAATTGTGCTCCTTTCTGATTAAGAAGTGATATTTTACTTACATTTTACACTCTTCAGAGTGCTTCTACAGGCATGTAGAATCACAATAACTTTATTTGCAGCAACTGGAAAATGCACAAATATAAAGTCGTAATGGCTGGCAGAATCATGGATTTCTAAAGTCCAGGGTTCTAATTCATATAGAATTGTGTATGAGTGATGTCCTGAAAAGCACAAATGTGCAGAAGGCTGAAGTGATCATCTAGAGACTTTTACAGCTTCAGAAGATTTGGTCCCTGTGCCCCCATTTCTGACTTCTTCACCCCTTTTCCTGCTCCTCTCCCCTCCCATAGCTCCAGCCACGTGGGTCTTCTTGCTGGTAACTGAATACACCAATATGCTCTGACCTCAGGGACAATACACTTGCTGTTTCCCTTGGCATTCTATTTAACACTGTAACTCTTCCCATATTTTCTGCCCTTTCCATTTAGTTTTCATTACTTGTCACCATTTCACATATTATCCATGAAGTTCATCTTACATATTGTCTGGTGTCTCCCTCAAATCTTCCAAAGTCAATGGATATGGCAATTTTTCTTTTTTCCTCCCAATGCTGTAGCCTCAGCATTTGGACTTGTGTCTTGCAAGCTTGTGTCTAGTAAGCTTTGTGAATATTCCATGAATAAGTGAATGAAAACAATAGTTTTCAATATATTAATGAAGATAGCTTAGAGTTACTAGCACAATAAGGGTGTCTTGGCCTTTGTATACACTATGTTTTAAACGGCCAGAAAATTTGATGATTTTGCCCATTTCAGTGATGAGACATGTAGTATGCTCCATGTATGGCTAGGTACATCTCTGATTTGAAATGGAAGATTCTACCTCTATAGATAAGACAGAAGAGACCCTTAGAGGAACTTACAAGTCATACAGTTATTTCTCAAAGGACAAGAATTTTGATGTGGAGGCTTGAAACAAAAGTAACCTCAGTTGGTATGGCAGCCTAAGAGTAAACAGCCTAATGTCATGGCTTTTATGAAAAATAAGATTTAACATTAGAGAGACAATATCAATTTCTCATTTATGTCCCAGATCTAGCCATCTTGATTCCTCTGATCCCAGGCTTTGCCTGCCTTCCTGCTACTGCATGTGGATTTATACCAACTCAATTTACAGAATTCATTTGCTCTCTCCTAGAATATTGCTTTTGTGAAAACAATACAGTCCATTCGAAAATTTAGCATCATTTGGCCAGATTTTAAAGGAATTCATGATTGGTAAAAACAAATGTAGTTATTCAGAAAGCATGTTTGCTTTCATGGCATTTTATTTTCAGTATGTTTTCTGTTAAGTATATTTCAAATAATTGATAACATATGTGGGAAATTATACATAACATTATATGACTCTTCTGTGTGTCTTGATTTTGAATATCCAAATGTTCCTTTTAAAGGAGTGACTTTTTAATTGATATGTAGTCATCAGGGACATATATCTTCTCTGAAATTGGAAAATGCATGTAAATGCAAATGATGTTAACAGTCACTTTTGTTCAGATATACCAGTTTCTGAGCTTCATGCCTGGCACCATTTCTTTTATCTTGTTATAGAAATTGAACACTACCTTTATGATTAAGTGTTATCATAATGGATGCTAATAAAGAACATGGCATTTGATTCTTGCTGGCAGAGTCCCCCCAACACAAAGGGATGGATCATTTTTAGGTAGCATGTGCTCTGGTCTTAATGCATATGAGTTTGTAGCATTTCTTTAATTGTCCAATTTGTTTTATATTACCAGGTGGTTTTGATTAATGAACCAAAACAAGTGAATTTGTGTACAGAAGACAGAAAGAATTATAACTCAGATGGTTGCTTTTAGGTCAGTACAAGTTATAATAGAAATACATAATCTTGTTACTGATGCAACATTAATTCCTTCCATATTGAGGGGGATGAAGTACCTAATTAAAATTCAAACATTTTCTTCCCCCATTTTAATCTTCCTGAAGACTAGCAAAAATCTACAGAACCATGAATGAAATATTTTAGCTTTCCAGACACTGTGGATATTTATCAAAAACAGCTTCCATGCTACTAAGTACTGAGAGGTACAAGGAATGGTCTTCAACTCCACTCATTCTTCTCCTGACTTTTTAGGAGCAGAAAACAACTAGCCCTCCCCTTCCCTGCAATTCAGGAATCTAAAATATGTGTTTCCCCACTTCTGTTGTTTAAGTGTGAAAATAGTACTTACTGTGTGACCAGAGCATTCTAAGTGCTTTACAGATAATTTCTCTTTTCTTTTCCTTCTCTTTTCTCTTATGTGCCCTTTTGTCTTTTTTTCTTATCTCTCTGTTTCAGTTATGCTTATGTATTACCAAATTCTGAACACAAATCGTTCTCTGTCTTTAGGTAAATTCACACAGTCTATGGATTTCTCTAGGATGCTTATAGGCTTCAAACAATCAAAGGGTATCTCTGTGTAAGGATGGTAGGAAGTTCTCTGGGATATCTGGATGTCAAAGAGACACATTATTATCTGCACATACTTTATATTTTGGTAAGATTGGGTTTTCTTCTTTTCCCAGCTGCATTCTCACCTAATAAGTTCAAAAGTTTTCATAGTCAAATAAAGTTGGGTAAACACTGCTTTTGGTAAGCTTCACTCCTGGAAAATCACAATACATGCTTGTTTATTAAACTATCTTACAATCAAGAAACCTATATGTAGTGTGGTGGTACCTCAAAAATTTAAACATAGAATTGACATATGACCTAGCAATTCTGCTTCTGGACAAATGAGAGTAAGAACTCAAGCAGATATTTATACCAATTTTTATAGCAGTCTTATCTACAGTAGTCAAAAGGCAGAAGCCACCTGAGTGTCCATCAGCAGGTGAATGGATAAGGAAAATATGGCATATGCATACAATAGAATATTACTCAGCCTTAAAAAGGAAAGAAGTCCTGATACATACCATAAAACGAATGAAACTTGAAGATCTTAAATAAGCCAATCACAAATGAACAAATAAAATACAATTTCTGTTTATATGAGGTATTTAGAATGGTCCAATTCACAGAGATAGAAAGTAAAATGGTGGCCGCCAAGGGCTGAAGTGAAAGGGGAATTGGGAATTATTGTTTTATGGGTACAGGTTGAGTTTCAGTTTGGGAAGATGGAAAACTTCTGGAGATGGCTAGTAATGATAGTTGACAACAATGTGAATGTACTTAGTGTCACTGACTTGTAACTGAAAGTGGTTAAGAGGGTAAATTTTCTGTTATGTATATTTTACCACAGTAGAAAAAGAAAGAAAGAAAGAAATATGTTTTTAACCTAGAATTTCCTAGTTTATTTGATCATAAAACACTGTTATCAAGGAATAATTACTAATATTTTGAGGAATAATTAGAATTCAGTTATAAAAAGCCTGATTATAAACTCAACATTGAATTCAGTAAATATGAGCTGCAATAATTTTACTTCTGTGCCTCTCTAGTTCCCGGGATAGTCAAAACTCCTTGCTCGTTTACAGCCTTCTTGATATTTGACCACTCCTGTGTAATTAAACTTGAACTTGAATGGTGGCCCAAAGTAAAATAAATATGGTAGTTAAATCTATAAAACTTGCAGACGGTGAGATAAGGAAAAGAAATAGGTAAAGATAATGCAGCAGTTTTGATCTGGGTACCTGGTGGTTGGGGACTGCCACCAAATCAAAGGGACCATAAAGGGGTAATGGTTTAGGAAAGCAGGGAGTAATAACGTTGGTTTCGGTGAAACTGATGAGTTCTAACTTCTTTAGTGATGATAGAACTACAGAAGAAGGGATAGTATGGTCAGTCACAGAAGACAAGGAACTTTGGGATCAAGAGAAAAACTGAAGGAGTTTGTTTCGAAAGAAGATGGACAGGGGTCTTCTCATACTCAGATATGAGTTATCAGTCTCCTTTTGTAAGATGACTTTACACCTAATGGAATGAAGGATCTGGAAGTGGCAGAGAGACTAATACGTTGAAATAATACATTGGTAAGAGTGCTTGGACTGTGTCCTCTTATTCTGATTCATTTTCTGTGTTTTGGGCACTTTTTTTTTTATCACTTCTGAGAAATCCAGTTTAAAGGATACATTTTAAGGGCTTTAATTACATCTATTATAAAAGCAGTCAGAGAAATTAGGAGGATGATTTAAAAAGAATTCCTCTGGCTTTCTGTTTTCCCATAATGAAGACTATACCTAATAATTAGTCTTTGTATGTTAGGAGTTAAGAACATAGCAGTTTGTAGTTGGGCCAAAGAACAAAAGGCATCTCTGACATCTTGAATAAAATATTCAAAATGTCCTTGTCTGATACCACATAAATTAATATTGGTTTTCTGAGATATTCAATTTAAGATATAATACTTGTTATATGAAGACATTATCAAGTTTTAAGCAAAGGGAAAATTTATATTCATGCTGAGCCTATTACCACAAGTGACGTGGCAGGCAACAATAGCAGATTTTGAATAGTGCAAATGAGGATAGCTAACAAGCCTGTGTCCCTTAGGTTCAGTGCTTAGAAAAATGCTGGGTACACAGTAGGTGCTCAAAAAATGTTTGTTGAACAAATGGATCAATGATCGAATTGGTTTCTGAAGGTTAAGAACAGCTATCATCAAAGAGCTAAGCTGCACTGAAATGTGTATCTTGAGTGTACTTTAATATTTTCACTGACATCTAAGAGTTAGGGGAGGGATCACAGGGTGTAAAGAGTGTTAGCACTCAGGAGAAAAAGGGATGGTTTATTGTACTTCCAACAAAGGTCAGTCCTGGGGAGTATTAATTGTGAGTGAGACTAAAGAACATTTGGGCTGAATGTCAGGGGAAGTTTTTGAAGAGTAAAGTGTGTTAAACTACATAACAGAGCCAGAGGTAGAGACCCAAGGGAACAGATAGAAGTTTCAATGGCTGGACAATTTACAAAGGGTCTGGACTGAGGCTTAAAGAAGTGGTAAGGGAATCTGGCACCTTGAAGGGGTATGCACTAGCAGAGCTCTGAGGTTTTTATCTTGTTTCTCTCTTGTGTACAATCGCACTGGAGTCTCTTGAGGCACAAAGAAAAATAGGCACCTGTGTGGTTTGGTGGAGGGGCCTTTGCAACTTGGAGAATATCACAGTGATACAACACTAAAAGGAGTTTGTGTATTTGGAAAATGATGCTATGGTTAGGTAAGATCCTTGGAGAGTGAGCAAGAAGCAAAGGATTCATTCTGCAGTGTTTTAAAATGGTATATTTATCAACTATGCATATGGTTAAATATAAATGTCTACAACAAAGGAGTAGAGTCCAACTCTAATTAGAAGAAGTGAATTAATGAATTCATTTTAGGTCTATGATTCTTGGTAAATTAAATTTGAGGACAGTGATGCCACATAGCTTAAATGTACTCAAAATCTCTAATGTCCCCTGGAGCTAAAAATCCTCTAAAATCAGCCAACATAATGAAGCTTTTGTTATAGTTTAAATGTGCTTATATTATATAGAGAGAGTGCTTTGTGCTGCATATTTTGTATGTTAATTTTAAAAGTTGAACTATTCTCATCTAGGAAGTGAAATTACAGGTCGTTCATGGAACCCAAAAAGAAATTTGGTTATACAATGAAAATAGTTTTAACTAAAAAACGTTCAGTTCAACCTCAATACAAATCTGCTGCCTTCAATTTCCTACTGTTACTATCTAAATTGACTTGTCGTTTTAAGGTCCACTTTTAAAGAGACTATATCTGTCTTCCCAACTTAGTATTTTAACAATTTAATAAAGAAGACATAAGGCACATGATTGATTTCATAGAATAATAGCATTTGTGAAAATAAATTTGGATGTTATCAGTTATCTATAGATAAATAGATATATGGATAAATAGGTAAGAGAGAGAAAGGGAGCTAAGGAGGAGAGAAAGAACTGAGATCCTCTAATGTAGATATCTTAAAATTGTCATTGTGAATGCAATAGGACCGTTCTTCTCATGATTCATAATTTAATTGTTTTTCCGGTGGTTGGTAACTATATCACATGGAGAATCTTTTAAAGACTGACTTTGCAGTGATAAAATGTAAATAATGCTCAAGTTGAGTCGTATGAAAACAAGCAAAATGGATTTTCAGCATTTATAGGCTATATTTTAAGTGGTCTGACTTGAAGTATAGGGTACCTGGAATGCTCAAAATTAACGTTACAGGATTTGTACATTTCTGGGGTAGGTCATGAGTGAAGAGTTAAAGAGAGGCCTCAGACAGAGAAATTCTGGTGATATGAGGAGAATCAGGATGGCTTAACCTTTTGTGGTCTCGACTGCTTGCTGGATATCACCCCACGGATGCATCAATGGCAAACCCTAATCATTCATATCTCCTCTCTAATGTGCTGCTTCTCTGCTAGTCCCTGTTGTAGTGAATGGTAACCCTACCTACCAGATGCCCAACGAAGAGCTTAAAAGATGTGCTCTGACAGGTCTGTGTCCCAGACCACTGGGAGGCACCTGCCATGTTTCTCTGTGAGATCCAAAGAGAGAGGACAGTTTGGCCCTTGTGTGTAGTCACTTCAGTTTGTAGATGTTGATTTGAACACAAACTATTTTGAACAGCAATGAAATAGTGTTTACAAAGTGATCTACAGGCTGGAGATAGTCATCTTTTTATGGAACAAGTATACCTTATGTTGGCCAGTTTAAGGATTGTGATTATTAAAAGCTAGTAGTAAATGATATGTATTTTTACTAATTTTCACTCTCCTTGTCCTTTTTTGCTATCTCATGCTCAGTTAGCAACAAAATTTTATGAGTTGAGGAATGGCAGTCCCTTTAGTTTTGACTGGCTTTTGACTTTGTAAACCAAACAAACTTCCTGAGAATGTAAGACAGGAGATTCTCTGCTGAGATTCCCCTACAGGCCTGTCTGTGGCAGGGCCCTGGCTCCTTGATTTAATCAGCTCGCCTTTAATTGCATCAATAGTTCTAACAATCATTCCTTAAATCATCAGATTAAAGATGATCAGCTATTTCCAACACTGCTTAGAATTGCACATTTCAAAGGATGGGGTGGCCTGGTTTTCTTTTCTAGTCGTGACTCCATGTTGTAGATACTTCTGTTGATGTGCTCAGAGATTGCCAAATTCTCCTTTGAGATTATATGGGATAAAATGGGGACACTTAGGCATAAACAAACCTAAAAAGGTTGGCTCCATTAGGAAACCAATTAGAATTGGCTAATCTCCTTAACACTCCCATAATATGTAATAGTAATAATAATCAGAACACTTCATATAGATTTTCTTGTTACATAAATGCAAAAATGAAATAGGTCTCATGGTCGAGTTCGCTTCTAACTTTCTCCACAGAATAAATGAAGATGAGGCTAAAGGGATATCCAATATCCAGTGACATTAATGATCTTTTGTGAACAAAGAGGGAAACATGTCTTTGATTTACATAAAATATTTGGACCGTAAGAATTAGTAAACAAAAGCTGTAAAGATGGCTGTCAGGAGCCTTATCTTACTAAAGGTTGTGAAATGATAATGACACCCCTCCCAACTTGCTTGGAAACCTATTTCTTTACAGCAGAAACAACAGGCATGTCCAAGCCGCCAGTTCCCAACCCTTCTCACCCCCACCAACTGAAATTAATTTCATTGCTCAGAACAAGAGCAGTGAGATAGAAAGAATGAAAATGTAACACAAATGTGAAATACAGACTTTTCACTGCCTCATTGTCAAACTGGATAACATGTTCAGGAAGTTTATATATAACCTCATTCTGGTCCAGAACATATGGATTTTCTACATCTACAGAACCAGTTTGAGGAGCGGCTCTCCCCTTGGGTGGGCTTGCTGTCCTGTTGTGATAGGTGCCTGCACAACCTGGGAGCAGCCATCCGATCTTCTTTAAAAGCCAACACAAACCATTAGTGGAAAATCAAACACATAATGCAGTTCCGAGACATCCAAAAGTCACAAAGTCTCTGTTCCTGCTTTCATGCTCCTGGGAAGCCCTGTGTTTTAGTACTGTATGGTATCCCATCTTACAGAGCTCACAAAAAGATGGTTTGGTCTCAAGAATGACAATGACAAGACTGCCCCAGTGGCTGTTACTCCAGGCCTGTCTTCGCTCAAGGCCTCTCCTCTACTGTCCATCCACAGTTAGCAGCCGGTGGCTCTATGGAATTTATCTCTCCAGATTTTCTAGGTGTAATTATAGTTTCTCATTTACAATGGAACATTACACTCTTTTTGGAGCTACTTCACATACTTGGCAGCTGACTAAGGTGATCATATGTCCTGTTTTTCTTTCTTTCTGTCTTTAAAAAAAAAAAACCAGGACAGGTCTTTGTTTTTGCTGAAGTTTGCCGTTTCTCCTTGTTACTGATGTGCAGCCTCCTTTGTGCTGACGGCCAAGAAAATTCTGGACTGCTGCCCTGTTTGCCTCCAGAGACTGATGCAAAGTCTTCAAAGTAAAGTCAGTGGGGTTTTTTTTTTAAATAGAGTTTACTAGAAACATGACATCTTCATGCTTATGAGGACCTTTCTGTCTACTGCAAAACTTTCAAAGACTGACAGCCTGGACTTGGCCTCTCTGAGGTTTCCAAATGCACTTGAAACCACTTGAAAAAAAATGGTTTCAGCAAGGACAACATTGAAGTTAAGCCCCAATTTTACTTTATTTTATTTTATTTTTTTAGTTTTTCATTTGGTACCAATAGAAAATGTTTAAAAATATTTTCAGTTGGATGTTCTTTGGATAGATCCTGAAGAGAACTTTCTCTCAGTTCTCAGTAAAAGTATGATAGTGAGACAATTTGTTTAACCCAAGTTCTCCTAAACCTATGTATTTTGCTGCTGTGGGGGAAAAGACTATCAAATTCTATGTGATAGTGTAAGGACGCAGGTCTGAACCAAACTGACTCTAATCATTAGACAATAGAAGGCACACGTTGCCCAAGGCCGGAGGGACCACCCTTGTAACATCCAATCAGGAAAGGCCAGCTAACACCCTTAACATTTCTAAGGATAGGCCTAGAAGGCTAGTCACGCCCTACCTGAGGGTCCTGGGTCCACTCTGCAATTGGTTAACATGCTACATGTTGTAATTGGATAAACCTGCTGTCAATAATATTGTATAATGATGATTGGGTCACTGTACCTATGTCACCATTTCCTGTAACTCCCCCTTCCCAAATCCATAAAGGCCCTGCCCCGCCTTTGTTTGGGGCTCTCAGCATGGATCCACTGCACTGGTAAAGTCTGTGAGCCCGAGTTTAGGTCCCGTGAGCCTAAGCCCGTAATAAAGCCCTTTGCTTTTGCATGCGTGCTTCGGCCTCCCTGGCAGTCTCTGGTTTTTGGGGACGATAAAGAAATCTTGGGCATGACAATAGACTTTAGTTAAGTGAGGCATTACAGCCTTTATCTTATGTGCACTGCAAAGGATTTTCCTGAAGCCTAAGCACCTACAGCTCCCTTATTTACCTAAGACCTGATCTACCTACTTACAGAGATAGAAGCAAACATATCATCCACTCCTCTCCCCCAGACCTTTTGAAAACACTGTCCACTTATTTGGTGTTTGGCTCAGGTTTAAACGGGTCATTCAATAACCTCTGTTCACAGCCAGTTACGTGGCAGCCAGCTGGTAGCCACAACTTACAGGTCCTTAACCACTCCGCCCAGCCCTGGACCCCACAGGCCAGACCTTCCTGAAGGGGATTTTGCAGCTGTGCTCCAGCTATCCTGGCAGGAGTTTCCGAGCAAATCTATGCCTCAGGTAATGAAATGGCCCTGAGAACTATCAAGGTTTCAGAAAATAGATGTCAGCCTCCTTTCTAATGACTAGCAGGACTATTGATAAAGCTGTTGGAGACTGATTGTTACCTTAGAGTGAGAGGCTCCATTCAAGTCATGATGCCTTCAGGGGCGCAGCAAAAAGCACAACTGCCTGAATCCATACAAAGCTCATTTTGTTTGAAAGGTCAGTGGCACTCAGGAATGGAGAGGAGATGGCAGAGCGGTTGTGAAGGAGGACAGAAGGCTTCCGCACCAGTCACGCACTCTGTAGTTTTAAGAATGCCTTTTGTTTAATGATATTGCCTCTCTACTAGTTTTTTTTTTTTAATGGAATTTACACTCTCTAACTTACATGAATGATTATTTACTATGCTTCTTGTTTATGCGTTGTCTACCACTTCACCCTCTGCCTGGGATTCTCCACCCCAATCTCTATCCTCATTAGTCTACTTTACACATAGGAAGCACTAAAACACATGACTAAATGAATATACGTAGTGTGTGTCCATTTTGGAAAACTGAAACATGTAGAAAAAAATATATAAAGGAATGTATATGATAAAAATCATTCATTTATCCTAACCCATCAAACAACATCATTAACATTCTTGAAGGCTCATACACGCACCTATGGATCTAGGCATAAATGTGTCTACTTCAAAATTAGTATTTATCAAGCCCCCCTCCATTTATTTCTGAGAATCCCCAAAGGAATGCACACCCATTCCAGTGTTTTAGGCTGATTCCTAGTCAATCAATCTAGATCAGTAGTTCTTAGCTAGGTTGGTTCTGTCCAAACCCACCGTTACTCACCTGGGGACACTTGATAATGTCTGGAGACATTTTGACTCTCAGTGTTGGGGCAGAGGGCCGGTGTGCTACTGGCATCTAATGTATAGACACCAGGGATGTTGTTAAAGTTTTGTCAGTGCATGAGACAATCCCTGGAGCTCCTTTACCTTATCTAACCCAAAATATCAATGGTGCTGACATCAGAAACCCTGGTCTACATTTCTCCTTTCTTGTTCTGTCTTCTGGTAGCGTTCTCCTGGTTATGATGAGCCCTGCATTGTTGCCTCTCCTCGATATAGAAATAGCGGGTCTTGCCAGAGGTGCCATCTCTATTCCTGTCAGCATTTCCAGGTGGCTGGAGCTGAGCAGGCAGCTGTGCAAAAACCATGAGAAGTGCCTCCTCACCACCTCTGCACATGGTCACCATGGTCCATGGGCAGCTGTGTGGTGCCAGAGTCTCAAACGGATTAACTTCTGTCATTTAGTGTTTGGATGTTCACGAAGTTGGTCAGGAAAAATAGTTTGGGGTCTCATTTCTCAAAATGTAAGAGTTCAAACTGAGTTCAAGGGGCTAGTTGATTATCTTCATCAACATTTTTCTTCTCCTGGCCCTGCTCAAACCTGAAACTCCTGCCCCTCCCCAGCTCCAATTTGTAACTGTAGGTGTCCAGATATACTGGGAGAGAAGGACAGAAGAAGATGGATAGTTGTCTGCAAGCAGCATTTGGCCTTGGACTCTCAAAAATGCCCTTTGTGTTTGTTTTACTTTTGCTCTCATTTCCCATTAAATTTTTCAAATATTTTTTCAGAAATATAGCAGAGCCATTATTTTTTAATTAACTCACATCCTCTTTTATGTTTTCAGTAGCCTTATACAATTTAATTTACTTAAGTTCCTCCTGTCCTTTATTAAATATATTCCTGGGAAGTCTGTGCTTTGGCTTGCTATTGTGAACTATTTTTTAAAAATAATATATTTGAACATTTTGCTGACTATAATATAGATCTCTATATAAATGTAAATAGCTATACACCTTGTTTCCAATGACTTTTAAAGTTGTTTTATTAATGGAAATGCTTTTTCAATTAATTTCTGTTGAACTTTCTAGGTACTCTATGTCATCTGAAAATAGTGACAATTTGTTTTCTTATTTCCAGGACTTTTCTAGTCCTTTGTGCAAAAACAGAATAAAAATGTGCCATATGTAGCCTGACATCTCTACGTAGGTAGTGGGTTTAGCGTGTGGATAGAGCCTCTATGAAAAGTGGTGCTTCTTCTTCAGGGCACAGGGAGCCCCACCCCAGAGGACGTGTGCATTGAGCAGAACGCTGGTTCTGGTTCAGCCATTCACCATCTCTGTGTTGGAGCCCTAGCTGGGGAATGTGTTCTCATGTAGAAGGGGGTCCCACTCGGACCCCTTTATTTTAATTTTGCTTTCCCCCCCTATTTCATGTTTCATTGCTTCGGTCAGTACTGTAGAAATTTTATAGTAATGGTGATAGTAGTTTCTAGTTGTTTCTTTAATATTATTAAGACTGCATCTAGTATTTTGCTGTTAAGTATGTGGACTTGAGATAGATATTTGCTGATTTGAGATAGATATGGGTTAGTATTCATCTGCATAAATAAATCAGTGGTCTTAAAGTTTTCCAATAGTGACCAATTAGAAAATGAAAAATACATCCTATTAATGATAGCAAAGAAATGTGTGAATTAGAAAGAAACTTAACAAGAAATGTGCATAATATACAGGAGGAGGATCAGAAACCTTTAGTGCAGGACATTTTAAAAAGCTTAAATTAGTGGGAAGACATTCTAATTCCTAGTTGAAAGAACTCAAAAGTTGCATAGTCAGTTAATTATAAATTAATACATACATAAATTCATTGCATTACAAAGAAAAATCCCAGGAGGACTATTATGTAAACTGATAAGCTGGTCCTGTGTTTCATTTGTCAGAGTAAGTCTCCACTAGACTTCACAGTTGAGACCCTTGAAAGGTGGTTCTCACCTATGAAGATTTGGTGTATATCAAACTATAATAATTTTGAAACTGTAACACTGGTGCAAGAAAGGCAAAACATATTAGTGTTGCTGGAGAAAAGTCTAGAAACGTGTGTGTTTATAAAAATTTATATATATACATATATATGAATATAGCTATACAGAGCTTTCCAAATCAATGGAGACATATAGACTATGAAATAAATGAATGAACAATGTTAAAATAGTTGTCCGTAAATTTAACATAAAATAGGCACTTTAATCTCATATCACACACATACTAAATACATAATAGATTTAAGACCTTATAAACATAAGCTAAAATATAAAAGACTTAGAATAAAACATGAGTGCTTTATATATGCATAAAATGTAGGCTGGGCTAAAGTTTTCTCAAGAAAGATATGAAATCCTGAAGCAATGTAGGAAAAAAACAAGAGCTTTATAAAAAATGTTAAAATTGGTGCTAGGTAAATGATCTAAAATATGGCAAATTATAGATAGGGATTTTAAAAAGGAGCATACACAGTGGGCAAAGGGTTAACATCCTATATAGATGAAGCTCTCCCACAAAGTAATTATATTTAAAGCATGATGACAAGGACTTTTCATAAACAATCTCTTAATCATTAGTAATTATAACAGATGAGGAACTAGGGCACAGAGAGATTAAGTAACTTGTTCAAGGTCACACAGCTCAGAAGGAATGGAGATTGGATTTCAATCCAAGTAGTCTCTCTGCAGCTATACTCTGAGACACCATAATTTCCTGCTCCTAAGACTGAGGCTAACCAGTATCTGTCAATTTGGGGACAAAGGAATTTCTCATACACTGCCCACAGGAATTTAAATTGACACATACATTAAAAAATTTTTTAAATGTTTATTTATTTTTGAGAGAGACCGAGAGACAGCGTGCAAGCAGGGGAGGGGCAGAGAGAGAGGGAGACTGAGAATCTGAAGCAGGCTCCAGGCTCTGAGTTGTCAGCACAGAGCCCGATGCAAGGCTTGAACCCACAAACCCGTGAGATCATGACCAGAGCAGAAGTTGGACACTTAACTGACTGAGCAGTCAGGAGCCCCAACACATACATTTTGTAAGGAGATTTGGTAAGAGTCTGAAATATTTACTGTCTTATCCACTTCTCCTTATCCTCAGTAGGGCACAAGGACAGATCTGTGCTACAGCATCATTTATAATATACTTGGTGTGTGACTTGATAATTTTCTGTCTCTCTGTGACTCCATGTCTATAAAGTTTTACTTATAAAAATGAATTATATTATAGATATGATACACACATGTGTATGTACACATTAGCCCATTTATTTATTTCATTGGTGAGTTCTGGAAGGATGCACACCAACTTGTTGCTAGTGCTCTTCTCTTGGGAGGTGACAAATGGGAGACATCGATTTGGTTAGGAATGGGAACTTGGACTTATTAATATATAGATTTCTGCATTGTTAGATTTTTAGAGTGAGGCTGTGATAAATTAAAAAATAACAAAAGTTCTTCTTTTAGTCATAGATTTTTAAAGAGTCTTTTAAAAAAATAGAGAAATGAATTTTGCATATTTTCTATTTTTTCCCCTTATTATTGAGATGATATGATTTTTCTTGTTGGCTGATCAATTTGAATGCAATATTAATAGATTTTACTAATACTAAGTAGTCCTTACATTAATTTTTTTTCTTTTAAAGCTTGACATTCCATCGATATATGCTTAAATTTTATGGCTAGTATTTATTTAGAATTTTCAGATCTATTTCCATACACAAGATAGGTCTATAATTATCTTTGTAATATTCCTGTTATGTTGTTACAGTGTTATGCTGGCTTTTAAAATGAATTTGGTACCTTTCCACTTTTTTTCACACATTCTGCCAAATTTGTATGGTGATGAAATTAGATGTTAGTTTAAACTTTGAGGGAACTTACCAGTAAAATTAATTTTTTATAATTCATTTTTCTTAAGGGAAAAAATTGACTTCCAGTTTTTACTTCTGCATGTAAGGAGCTTGGAAGTCATCGCTCTGTCCTAAGAACAAGTAAAAAGCTGAACAGACTGAAAAGTCACCAGCTCTTTGGCTTCACAGGAAGAGAGGGACACAGAGCAAACTACTGGCCCCAAACCTGGAGATACTGATAGGGGAAAACAGGGTGGGTGGCTTATCAGAGTGAAGACACATGAGCAGAAACTGTTGCAGGAACCAGTGCTGAGGAAGAAAAACCTAAACTGTAATTGGCAAATTGCTGAAAACTCAGTGCAGAAAATCCCGAGTTAAAACCTCCAGGGGGACCCGGTCACAGGGGGCCCCCCACAGTATTGTTAGCTTTATTTACCTCCAGGAGCTCGGATACTCACAGTAAATGTAGCAGGAATCCCCTCAGGTTTCTGGCAGGGGGAGGAGAAAAAGAACCATTTGAAAACTGCCAGACTGCTCTGTTCCTATGGAGGTCTGCCTTCATCGGAAATGAGTTAACCAGAGCCTAACCCACTGGAGGACTACCAGAGCCTAAAGGACCCAGGAAAGGGAAATATCCAACTCCAGCCCACTCTAACCTTCCATGTTGGAGAAGGGAACTAGCCAAATTTAGCCTACTCTAGCTATCCTGTCCCACCCGAGAGAGGAGAAAAACAAAAACCCAAGAAACACTTGTGAAGTTTATAGTCTAGAGCCGTAGGCTCACTAAAAGATTGAGACCTAGTCATAGGACAATAGAGTGCCCCACCTTTGGTCCTATACCTCACCATCACATTACTAACAGAAGACTTAGGCCAGTCTTTTGTTCAGCTATTAAGAAAAAAAATTACAAGGCATTCCAAAAGACAAAAAACACAATGTGAAGAGACAGAGTATGCGTCAGAACCAGACAATGCAGTGATGTTGGAATATCAGACCAGAAATTTAAAACAGCCATGATTAATATGCTAAGGGCTCTAATGGGCAAAGTAGACATTGTGAAGAACAGATGGGCAATGTAAGCAGAGAGGTGGAAACCCTAAAAAAGAACCAAAAATAAATACTGGAGATCAAAAACACTGTAACAAGAAATGAAGAATGCTTTTGATGGGTTTATTAGTAGACAGGACACAACTGAAGAAAGAATCTCTGAGCCAGAACATATATCAGTAAAATCCTCAAAAACAGAAAAACAGAACAAAGACTTAAAAAAAAATAGAACGTACTGTCCAAGGACTATGCGACAACCATAAAAGCTGTAATATACATATAATGGGAATACAAGGAGAAAAAAGAGACAATGGAGCAGAAGATGTACTTGAAACAAAAATGACTGAGAATGTTTTCAAATTACCTAAGCATATCATTTTCAAATATAAAGAAAAATTCCTGCAAGAAGCCAGATGGAAAACCACCTCTAGAGGAACAAAGGTAAGAATTACATCCAACGTCTTTCAGACACCATGCAAAGCAAATCATGCAAACAAAGCAGAGTGAAATATTTAAAGTGTTCAGGGAAATTCCTCCCACCCCCGACCAACCTAGAATTCTGTACCCTGTGAAATTATGCTTCAAAAGTGAAGGAGCAGTAAAGATTTTCTCAGACACATGCACAAAAAACTTGAGGGGCTTGTTGCCAGCAGACATGACTTGCAAAAAAATGTTAACAAATGCTTTAGAGAAGGAAAATAATAAAGGTCAAGAAATCAGATCTACCTAGAGACAGGAAGAGCATCAGGGGAGAAATCAGTGAATGCAAAATAAAAACTTGTATTTTTCTTATTTTTTAAATTGATGTAACATAACAATTTGTTCAAGACAATAATAGCAACAATGTATTCAGATACATATGCCTAAGTATATTTGAGTATGCATACACACACAAGCAGAATATATATATGCTTCTGTATGCTTGTAGATAAGTGAAATGATTGACAGCAATCATATGAGACATAAGCGCAAGAATTAGGATTACTTTGTTGTAAATAATCAAACTACATGTGAAATGGTATAGTGTTATGTGAAATGAACTTTCATGAGTCATCAATGTATATTGAAAACTCTAGGGCAATCACCAAAAATGTAAAAAGAAAAAAAATATAACTGATATACTAAAAAAGGAGAGAAAATGGAAATTAGATAAACTGAACCAATTCCTTGAAAGACCGAATCCACCAAAACTAATGCAAGAAGAAATAGACAATCTGAATAGACCTGTATCTATTAAATAAATTGAATCCATAATTAATAATCTTCCCAAATAGAAAACAACCAACTCAAATGAATTCACTGGTGAATTCTACCAGATATTTAAGGAAGAAATTACACCAGTATTCTACAATTTCTTTCAGAGGACAGAAACAGAAAGAATATTTCCTAATTCATTTATAGGCCAGAATTAGCATAATACCAAAACCAAGCACAAGCATTACAAGAAAACTACAGGCCGTACCAACCAATATCTGTCATGAACATAGCTGTAAAGATCCCCAACAAAATATTAGCAAAGCAAATTCCAAAGAGCAAAGAAAGAATTATACACCACAAGCAAGTAGGATTTATTCCAGGTATGTGAAACTGGTGAAACATTCGAAAATCAATTAATGTAATCCATCAGGTCAATAGGCTAAAAAACAAGAACTGCATGATCATATAAATAGATACAGAAAAAACACTTGCCAAAATCTAACAGCATTCATGATAAAAATGGAATAAAAACTCGGGGGAAGTTTCTCAACTTGATAAAGACTGTCTCCAAAAAACAAATCTAGGGCTAACATTTGAGTTAATAGTGAGAAACTCAAAGCTTTCCTACTGAGATCAGGTATAAAGCAAGGGTTGTCCCTTCTCAACACTTCTTTTCAACACTGTACTGGAAGTCCTTGCCAGTGTAACACATCAAGAAAAGGAAACAAAAGGGATATAGATTGGTAATGAGGACATAAAACTGTCTTTGTTCACAGGTGGCATATTGTTAATGTAGAAAATTTAAAGGAATCACCTGAAAACTCCTGAAACTAATAAACAGTTATAGAAAACTTGTAGGATACAAAGTTAATATATAAAAAAGTCAATTATGTTTCTGTTTATCAAAAAGGAACAAGTGGAATTTGGAATTAAAAACATAATACCATTTACATTGCACCCTGAAAATAAAATATGTGGGTAAAATTCTCACAAAATATATTCATGATCTATATGAGAAAAACTATAAAACCCTGATAAATGAAATTGAAGAACTAAGTAAAGAAAGAAATATTCCATGTTTTTGGATAGGAAGATGCAATATTGTCAAGATGTCAGCTTTTTCCAGATTTCTTGGAAATCTACAGTCTACATTGATCTGTAGAATCAATGCAATCCCAATCAAAATCCCCAGCAAGTTATTTTATGGCTAATGGCAAAGTAATCCTAAAGTTTACCTGGAGAGACAGAAGACCCAGAACAACCAACACAGTGGTGAATGGAAGTACAAAGTTGGAGGACTGATACTACCCAAGTTCAAGACTAACTTTAAAGCTGCTAAATCAAGACAGTGTGAGATTGGTGAAAGAATAGAAAAATAGATCAACTGAACAGAAGAGAGAGACCAAAAGTAGATCTGATTAATATAGCCAACTGATCTTTGATAGAAGAGAAAGGGTAATAAAATGAGAAAAGGTAGTCTCTTAAACAAATGGTACTAAAATAACTGGATATCTACATGAAAAAAAATGAATCTAGGTTTTACACAACTCACAAAAATTAACTCAAAATAGATCACAGACCAAAGGTTAAAAGCAAAACTATAAAAGTTCTAGAAGATAATGGAAGAAAACCTAGAACATCTTGGGTATGGCGATGCCTTTCTATGTACTATACCAAAGACATGATCCATGAAAGAAATACTTGATAGGTTGCATTCCATTAAAGTTAGAAGCTTCTTCTCTGTGAAATAGTATATCAAGAAAACTAGAAGACGAGACACAGACTGGGGGAGAATATTTGCAAAAGACATATCTGAGAAAGCGCTTTTATCTAAAATATATAAATAATTTTTAAAACTGAATTATAAGAAAACAACGTGGTTAAAAATTGGTTAAAGGTCATAACAAACACCTGAGTATGTATGTACACAGATGTCAAATAAGCATCTGAAAAGATGCTTCACATTATATGCTTTCAGAGAAATGCAGATTAAAACAACAATGAGATACTACTACACACTTACTAGATTGGCCTGAAATCCAGAACACTGACAACATCAAACGGCAGCAAGGAAGTGGAGCAACAGGAATTCTAATACGTTGCTGGTGGGAATGCAAAGTGGTACAGCCATTGTGGAAGACACTTTGGGAGCTTTACAAGACTAAGCATACCCTTATCACATGATCCAATGATCATGGTCCTTAATATTTACCCAGATGAACTGAAAACATATGTCCACATACAAACTTATATACGGATGTATATAGCACCTTCATTCATAATTGCCAAAACTTGGAAGCAACCAAGACATCTTTCCACAGAATGCATAAACTGTGGTACATTAAGACAGTAAAATATTATTTAATTCTAAAAAGAAATGAGCTATCAATAAAATGAAAAATTCATGGAAGGGCATTAAGTTTATATTACTCAGTAAAAGAAGCCAGTCTGAAAAGCTAAGATTTCAACTATCTGACATTTTGAAAAAGGCAAAACTAGGGAGACAATTAAAAGATTAGTGTTTTCCAAGGGTAGTAAGATAGAGAAATGAATAGGTAGAACAGAGGACTTTTAGGTCAGTGACAATACTCTGTAACTATAATAAGGAATTATACTTTTGTTCAAGCCCACAGAATGTAAAATACCAAGACTGATACAGTAAGTTTAGATTTTGGTGATTATGATGTGTCCGTGTAGGCTCATTGTTGGCAAAAATGGTGACTGATGTTGATAATGGAGGAGGCTATGCGTGTGTGGAGGCAGAAGGTGTATGAGTAGTCACTGAACCTTTCTCTCAGTTTTATAAATCTTAAACTGCTCTAAAAACTAAAGTCTTCATTTTTTTTTTTTGTCTCTGAGTTCCTCCCTCTTCCTGAATTATTGGTTACATCTATTTTCCTAGACATTTAAGTTTAATCCAATTTTTAAAATTTTGTACATAGTAGTCTCTTATGATTCATAATTCTCTCCATATATTGTAGCCCTTTAGTAATCTAATTGTTATTTCTGTTATTTTATTAATTAGATTTTTCTAGAAATTGGCCTATTTCCATTCTTTTTCCTTAAGAACCAGCTATTTTTTTTTCAGAATTCAAATTAGAATATTTGCTTCGATTTACATTTTTTGAAAATTTACTTTTTGACCTTACTTTTTAGTTTGTTTTCTTAAAGAAACTTTTTAAGGAAATACGCCTGTTTTATTTTTCTTCCTTAGATTTGCTGTACAGCCTCAATGTTAATAATCTCATTTTGTTTATGCAAAACTGGTCATCCACAAAGTTAAAATTATGCCATTAGCTACTGTCCCCATTTCATTTAGAGTGGCAATTCTGATGAATATGTAAATATGGTGATTACTTTTAGAACAAAATACATACATGTTTACAAATAAATAGCTCACTTTTTTGTTGTTGTTCTTACAGAATCATGGAGGCATTAAGTGGAACTGATTCATGGAGTTGGTTTATGAAATAAAATAGACAGTTTACTTAGGGAAAAAAGCATGCCAGTATCTTAATAGAAACTGCTAGAATGGGAGAAGGAATTTTTATCCTCAACAAACATTTACATAGTGAGGAAGGCAAAGGACATGCATTCACATAGGCGGAAAAGGCACTTTCTGAGCTAGCAATTGCATACTTCCTCATTTCTGAGGCAACTCCCTACTTTGTTTCTCACATGATGGCTGCCCAACCACTTCTGAATGTTCAGTTCTGTTAAATAGCTGAAGTTCTCCATAACAGTAATTCAGAACAACCATCCCAACGTTTTTAATTCATTCATTTGTACAGTTAGCCGGAGAGATTTAAAGTCTGGTTTGAAAAGTGCTGCCCTTTTGGAAACGGCCTGAATTCCAGATAAGAGAAATGCCATGTGATGCCACAAGAAAACACTGACATGGCAAAGGGCTGTGGGAAGGTTCTCAGCTTGGCAGTCCGTCAGGGCTTTGCTTCCTCTTGACTCCAGGACTTTAGGATTGGAACTATGGGCTATGTAGTTAATCTGAATTTCACCATCTTCAACTGAGAAGGAGAATGGTACTACCTACCTTTTAGAGTCCTTGGGAGGATTAAATGTGAACTATGTGTAAAACATTTTTAGAACTCTATATAAAACACGTTTTAAACACTGTTGAATAGTGATAAATCTATTTTTAGTATGATGATGTGACTATTATTTCAAAAAAGATCCAATGTCTTTTGTGATTTTCAACTGAAGGCATCACTGATGTTCCTCAGTCATATCCTTAGCACGTTTCTGTCATTCAGCACTGTAATTACTTTTACAACACAGACAATTCTGTTCCACAAACATTTACCAAGTGTCTTTTTTGCTCAAGACTAGAGACTAGGTAGTGGAGATAAAAGAATGAGAGGAATGAGGCTCCTTTCTTAACAACTGTAGTCTTACTGATAGATTCACAACCCAATTCCTTGGCCCAAACAACTGTGATTAGCAAATACCCTGTGTCCAACCCTGTCCTCTAAATTCTATTTGCCTGAGGCATTACTCCTCTGAGTACCATGGAATTTTACTGCTCTCATTCGTTTAACTTGTCTTACTTTTATGTGAAATCAGATGTGAGAACAGGAAGAACCTAGGAAGAACTTTTGGCGCTTCAATGGTCCAAAGTGGAGACAGTGACATTTTATTAAAAATGAAGGAGTTTGGCAAAGTGTTTAAAAATAGAGTGATATGGGAGCTCAGCAGGTCATGGAAATACTGTCAGAGGAATTTGCAAAAGAACTCTCTTTGGGAGTAAAGATCAAAGATCAGCCATCCACAGCATAAAGGGCACAGTGTTTTTCATCTTAGCCTGTTCAGTATCACAAATAAACAGGGATGTTTGCACATAGATCGTTGTGGCTCTCAGGATTTGAGAGGTAAGGAAACATACTTTCTATATGTGAAAGGAATGGGACAAAAATGTAATAAACTTTCAGATTTCATGGGTGTAGAAAGTAGGCTTCCATTCAATATTTACCTGTAATCCTCCAGGATTCAGTGAATTCCTCTTTCCTTTCTGTTGGTACATGTTTGATTTAAAAGGAGTTCAAATTTATCCATTTGAAACAAAAATATCTTTGCTACCTGTTTTTCTTTTCTTTGTTAGAAAATATGACAGCCAGCCTTTAAAATTAGTTTATGAAATCATGATTTTTCACATATTCATTTAACAACCCCATAGTATACAATATACAGTGATAATACAAAATAAATGTGTAATGGTCAGAATTTAGGTTAGGAAGTGTCAATTTCCTTTTGTGAATGCGTAAGGAAGGAAATACGAGTTAAGATATGTAAAATCTCTGGTACTCTTTATGAACTGTATGATAGAAGATATCCTCCTGACAAATAAGGAAAAATCTGGATTAAACTATTTTCAGTGATTTGTGGACATGTGTCTGCTTGTGAGGTATGATCTTAACAGAGGCAACAAACGGACGGGCACAAAGTTTAGAATATCTATTTACTCTGCTCTTTACGCAGGTATTGAGTGGCCCAGTGTTGTGCAGAGTTTTCTGTGAAACGGTATTTCTGAGATATTAATTGGTTTTAAATAACCCTAAAGAATCTAACTAGTAAAAAAATTTTAATAAGTTAAACGGTTTTGTTCTAAGCACTTAAATATGCAATAAACTTTATACATTTCCAAAAAGCAAATATGATATCCATTCCTTCCTAAATTTGTTAACGGAATTGTGTGTGTATAAGTTTTAAGGTTTTTTTTTCCCCCCAAGAATATGCTAAAATTATCAACTTATTAGAATTTCTTCCTTTTTTTCTAAATGTTTGACCTTCTCAGTTTTGTCCTTGATAAAATTGCTGAGTAGAGTCACAGAGAATCTTCTAGCATTACTTCATATGATTGATTAAGTAAAATGTTAATGTGGATTCACTCAGTAATATTTGAAGTGTAGTGTTTCTTAGAAAGAATATATAAGATTACTCTATGTTGGTCAGGTAACTGCAGAGTTATGTATGTCCTGAGGACTAGATTTTAAGAGATTTATGTCAAAAGAGTAAGTTCATGGAAAACAAACATGATAATGAAGGACATTCAAAGCCTTCTAATATGAAAAATAAGGAAGGAATTGGAAACATTTAACTGGAATACAGGAAGATTACTTAAAAATGACTACTATCTTAGAACATTTGAAAGGATGACATTTGGAAGAGTGATTACATATGTGTCACAACAGGTGAAACATGATCTAATATAAAGGCATAACTAGGTTGCACATTTTTTGACTCCAGATAAGGAGACACTTTCTTATAGTCAGAATTGTTCAAGAATGGCTCTGTGAAGAATTGTTCAAGAATAGCCAAGAAGCAGTGGTGCTCAGATTTAAACTCAATGAGTGCCCAGCAGCAACATTAAAAAGGGACACAAGTAGCCTTAGTTAATAAGTTGCAGGATGAGATGACAAATCAAAGTTGAGGTGGTGTATGGCCAATCTAATGGGAAGCTCTTTTCTTAGTGGGTGTAAATATGACACTTGAAGAGAAATACTCAGCAAATGCTAGTGCAACGGATGTTCAGAGACTCATAGAACTCGTATAACAACACTATCACAATTCTCCGTTTGTGGACAAACGGAGAGAGAATAGAGAGTCCTATTAGAGAATAGGACTTGCCTTTCCTTGTATCTCCATGCTATTTATATTTAAACACCCTGCCACGTATCAAGCAGATTAGTTTTCTATAGTTGCTGTATTAAATTATGACAAACTTAGTGGTTCAAAACAATAAAAATTTATTATCTTACAGTTCTAAAGGTCAGAAGACTGAAATGGGTCTCACTGGGCTAAAGTCAGTGGGTCAGCAGGGCTGTGTTCCCATCTGGAGGCTTTGCAGGAAATCCCTCTCTCCCTACCCCCCCCCCCACCTGCATCCTCCCAGCTTCTAGAACCTCTCTGCATTCTTTGGCTTATGGTCCCCCTCCCTTTTCAAAGCCAGAAATGGCTAGTCAAATCTTTCTCATGATGCCATCTCACTGGCTCTGCTTCTTCTGCCTCCATTTGAAGAACCTTGTGATTACACTGGGCCCACCCAGATAATCCAGATAATCATTATTTAAAATCAGCTGATTAACAATCTTAATTCTCTTTGTCATTTAAAGTAACATACTCACATGTCTTGGGGATTAGGATGTAGGCATCTTTGGTGGTCTTTATTCTGTCTACTGCATCAAATGTAATAGAAGTGTTATTTTTTGCAAATATTAAAGCCAAAATGTTGTTCCCTTGCCACTTTTTACCACTTATATATAGTAATGAGGTTTCAGGCTCTATGATGGGGGTAGGTTGGTAGTTAACCTGTTTAGCAAGCACAGATAGACCATGGTATTTAAATAAGTGGTCCTGAAGCAGGAAAAGACAGAGGAGCAATCCTCCTCTATGGCTCCAAAATGTTTCAAATTTAAGCATATGAAATGACAATTTATCTAGTACTGAGAATCATGGAGTGTCATAATAATCTGAGCATAATTCAGATCTAAGTGACAAATAGGGTGTTATAATCTTTTAGTAGATATTTTATATGCTGGTATTTGTAAGAAAGCAAACACAAATATGAGTATTCTTGTGCACACTCAGGAACACGTAATTGTTTAACAGAATATCATAGTGAGAGTTTGAATTGATGATATAATTCTCTACTGCAGTTTCCCAAGTGAGGCTGCAAAGACATGGCTAATTAAACACGTGACTTTATCTCTGCTTCATTCCTAAAATGACAGAGGCTGAAATAAACAAACACATAAACAGAAACCCGACAATCTACAAGGATAAAAAAAATGAAGAAACAGTAGATAAGAGAGGAAACATAATTTTGGAAGATAAAGAATGAATGGAGTAGTGGTAACTACTTAGAAGAAGAAAGCAAAACATAAGTGCCTGTAGAAGGTGGTAAGGATGAGAAATAAGGTGAAGAGCTCTGCATCACTCCAGGAAAGCACAGGACTTGATGGTCTCTGGTATTATGGAAAATGCATGAGTCTATCTCATGGCAGATGGATTGGCTGAAAGCCACCAATTTCTTTCTTTCTTTCTTTCTTTTCCTTTTTAAGCCACCAATTTCTTATTCCCTTCTTGTGTTGGGTTTCTGGACTTCGTGACACCAGGCATAATGGAGTGTCCTGCCAATGGCCTTACCCAAAATTCTCGAGTCAACCTGCTCTGTTTATTCACACAGAGCTTCCACTCTGGTTTTTAGTGTGTTATTCTTGATTATGAACAAATAGCCCAAAATTATATTTGAAGAAAGGCTTGAACATTAAATTTAGAGACCAAAATGAAGAAAAGAATTGAGCACAGAAGAAAGAAAAATAATAGATCAGAAAAAACAAAATTTCAAAAATATTGTTAATCTCAAAAGAGAAAATAATATATCCATGAAACAAGTAGGACAATTGAAGAATAGAAAAAGATTCATGGAAATTATTAAAGAAACAAAGCATTAATATATTCCAGATGACAAGGACAGGACATGAGCCTTTGGATTGAAAGAGCTCACCAAATGCCCAGCATAGCAAATAAGAAATAAAAATACCTGAAACCCATATCTAGAAACACCATAGCATGCAGAATAACAGGATTAAAAAGATGATCCTAGGACCTTCCCAAGGAGGTGGGGAGGCCTGAACTAGTACATATTCATGAAAATAGAAACCAAAATTGTAATAGCAACCCTGAATATTAAAAGAGTGGGGTAACGCCTAAAAAGTTTTAAGTAAAATTTATTTTTAACCTAAAATTTGATACCTAGTATAGTGGGTAGACAGAATGACGACCATTGTGCCCCTGATTCCTCATCCTTGTGTACTGTTTTCCCTTCAGAATGGGTAGGGGGCTGGGAGTGCTTCTAACCAACAGAATACGGCAAAGGTGACAGGATGCACATGATTGCCTGATTACATAATACACGATTGTAAAGACCACATTTTTGAAGTCTCTTTCTCTTTTGCTAGTTGTGAGCAACCAGGTAGCCATGTGGGCAAATCCAACATGACAAAGTTCTTGGAGCTAAGAGTGGTCTCTGGCTGTAGCCAGCAGGGCACTGACTGACCTGTCAGTCTTCTAACTGTAGGAAACCAAATTCCACCAATAACCTACATGAGCTGGGAAGCCAGTCCTTCCCTAATTGGGCCTCAGATTAAACTGCAGCCCCAGTTGAAACCGAGATTGCAGCCTTGGGAGGACCCAGCTGGTTTGTGCCCAAACTGGTGACCTACAGACACTGTGTGTTGTTTTAAGCTGCTAAATTTGTGGTAAGATTGTTTTATAGCAATAAGTAACCAATAGACCCAGAAAAATTATTTAACTGTGAATTTAGATATTTTCAGACATATTGTCCTCAACAATCTGAAACTTGATTGAACTTTTAACTTGTACGTGCTCTACATTTGTCAAACATGGGCAGCATTTAAGAGAATCTAAGGGGTAAGAGAGTAGTGAGTGACCAAACAGATAAAAAAGTATGGACTGGCAGGTAGTAATTATGGTGAGGGGATACTTACTTGTGAGAAATACCATATACCTGAGAAGAGACAGAACCACACATCTATTTCTTTGTAATATCACACTGTTCAGAGTACTGTGCTATGCAAACAGTGTACAAATAAATAGATGAGTGAGAGAATTACTGAAGTAGAAACTCAAGTCAACCAAGCACAGACTGCATGTGTAGTAAGATCTGTAAATGTAGCTAATGCTAGAATGAGCAGTGGTAAGCTCATTATTATACAAATACCCATATTCTTCAGCTACAAGGAAGAGTATGGGTATTTGTATAAATTCCATTTGCCCCATTCCCATCCTGATTCCCAAAGGATTAGTTGCTGCCAGCAGCAGAGTGAGCTGCTTGGAAAACATGGATTAGATCAGATCATTCCTTTGTTCTTAAACTTCCCAGTGGCTTCCACATTCCCTTTAATTGGTGTGTGCCTTTCTTTTTTTTAGTGTTTTTTATTTATTTTTGACACAGAGAGAGAGATAGTGTGAGCAGGGGAGGGTCACAGAGAGAGGGAAACTCAGAATCCGAAGCAGGCTCCAGGATCTGAGCTGTCAGCACAGAGCCCCATGCGGGGCTTGAACCCAGGAACCGTGAGATCATGACCTGAGCTGAAGCTGGATGCTCAACTGACTGAGTCACCCAGGGGCCTAGGTGTGTGTGTGTGTTTCTTAAGGCCTTTGCTTTTACTGTACTCTTTGCCCTGTGCAGATATGTCCATGGCTCACTCCCTCATGTCACTCAGCTTTGCTTAAGCATCGCCACCTCAAAGAAGCTCTCCCTTGTCCTGTCTCAGGCACTAGCCCCTTACTCTGGTTTATTTTTCTTTGGTGCTCTCACCATTATGTATTGGTCTTATCTTCCCCAACCCACACTAGACTGTAAGATTCTTGAGGGAGAGATGTTGTTACTTATTGTTTTATCACCAGACCCATTTTTTGGTAATGAATTAATATTTAATAAATGAATGAATTAATTAAATTTCGAAGTAAAACATTCAGATTTCTCCAAGTAAAAAATGAGCTATAATAAGACAATAATGTAAGCCAGATTTCATTCTGTACTATTTAAAGTTCTTCTAAATGTGCACATTTGCTTCAAAAAATTAAATGCAAGAAAGCTGCTCATCAGTTATAGACAGATACAGTTCTGAAGAAATCCAAGATAATTACAATAGAATATATATTTTCCATTGTCTCCACAATTATGAGTTTGTATTATTTTAATCATCCATATAGTATGCCAAATATGTGATCTTATAGTCACAAAACAAAAAGGTAAAGACAGGGGTAAAGACTGCTATTATGTTATTTGTTTTGACATTCTGAGAATTAGTGACTATAAAAGAGGTAATGTTCTTTTCTGCTTACTGGGGTGCTAGGCAGAAGGTAAGAGTGCCTTTACCCCTATCCTGACCATCGCACTTAACTGAAGTGAAGGTATTGCACTGTGTATCAGGGCAAGTAGATGGAGTCTCTGAAATAATTCCATCGCCCTGCTAGCTAATTTTTTTTAAGTTAGATCTCTACTTCCTTGCCTGGCATTAATGACCTTTTAATAATAAAAAAAGGTATATGAAAACTGAAGAACTAGCTTCTGAGTGAATTGAGAAGCCAACAGGCCACTAAGAGGCAAGTTTACGTGCTCTTATCAATAGTTCTATTTAATAAGATGCAGCCAAGTGAGAGGAAGCCTGGCTTTTCAAGAGCTGTTGTTACTGCAGTGTGGATTCTAGATGGCCTCTGAGTTAGGGAGGCAGTGTTGCTGCCTTTACAAGTGAAACTAGGGTCCTAATTCATTTCTTCAACTCACCTCTATAGTCCTTTAATTTATAAAGGTGAGCAATTATATCTGACTCTCTTCAGTATTCTACTAGAGAAATATTGAAGAAAGCATAATGATGAGTGTTATTATGACATTGTCACACACACACACACACACACACACACACACACACACACACACACACAAGATTCCCAGGCCACAGTCAAACAGAATCAGAATCTCTGAGTAGGAGGCTGTGAGCATGTGTTGACGTGGCACTCAGAGATTTGCAATGACTCTGATATTCACCCTAATTTAACAACTGCTATTATAGCCTGGGATTCAAGTTATTATTAAAACATAAATATCTTTGGGGGCACCTGGGTGGCTCGGTTATTTTGGCATCTGACTTAGGCTCTGGTCATGATCTTGGGGTTTGTGAGCTTGAGCCTCACATCCGGCTCTCTGTTGTCAGGAGGGAGCCCGCTTGAGATCTTCTGTCTCTTTCTCTCTGTCCCTTCCCCACTCACACTCTCTTTAGTTCAAAATTAACATTAAAAAAACAAAAACAAAAATCTTAAATCTTTGGAAAAGTAGGACTTGAAACTACGACTAATATTAAACATCCTAGTTAAAGTGACTTTGGTCAATTCTTGAAGGCAGATTTTGATGAAAATAGAATGAAAGAACATGAAGAGCTTGGTACATGAAGGAGAATGGGGAGTGACTTAAAAAAAACAGCCATAAAAGTGAGTATTGGAGGTCCTAAAGATTAACTAACTGCCAACTTCATTATTCTGCATAGGCTAGCCCCTGGCACTGCAAGGGTGCTTTTACCAACTCCCAAAAATAATTAGGTGCTATTGGTGAGTAAAGTTTAAAAGTTAAATTGCTCACGTTTTAACAATAGCTGAATAGTCAATGCAGCAGAAAGCAGCCATTTCATTAGCACTTTTTGCAAGACCAGTAAGTGGTTCATTATCAATTATGCAGCACTTATGCAGATTTGCTTTAGACTTACACCTCCAAGGCCACACTTTCCACATTCCTTAATTTTCTCCTGGATTTAAATGGCTAGTCTTCAAATCTGTGCCTCTGATGTGTTCTCATTCCAATAAGGTGGGTCAGTTCAGACAGGAGAGGCGATTTCTGCCACAAAAACTATTTTTTTTAATGGACTGAATTTTAACTTCTTACCTGCTATGTTCCAAAGCTAGCTTACTCTTTTGAAGTATGAGGTGAGAAATAGGTAAGTTTTCTAATGCCTGAGGTGGAGGTCACAGGAGCTTTTCATCAGAGAATAATGGTTGCCTCAGAACTGGCCTGGTACGCCCTTGAAGACTCCAGAAATTCTGTAGAGCTCTGCATGTATGTCAGGGAGCAGAGAATGGTCTGGGCAGCTGTCATTTGTGCTGGGACCATTCTGTATTCAGAAACTTAATCTAGTTTCTCCTCTTCAGTTTACCAAAGAATGGGGAGGAACATTTTTCTTACAGAGTTGTTATAAAACGGAGTCACTTCAATGTAAAGAAGACAGAGAAGGCTAATTATTCCATAGAATGTGTTCGTTCTTAAAAGGAGTTGGAGTAATGAGAATAGGAAAAGGTCAGTTGGAAAGATAGTGCATGATTAAGTCAAGAATTATTCAGTTCTATTCAAACTCTCCCCTTTCACCTTCTTGGTGTAGCATGGGAAGTGACTTGTGTTAATGGAGCTAGTTAACAAAGGCAAGATCAGTGGAGGAAGTCAGACAATCATTAAGTAGAGCTGTATCGGAGTTATTTCAAGAAGATTCAACTCTCACCTGCCTAGATTTTGATTATGCACATATGTACCTGACCCTGAACGAAGGGGCTTGTCATCCAGGACACCACACTTGAGCTGTTCACATTGCAGGAGGCTCTTGCCTCCTGTCTTCTCTGAATAGCTGGAGTAACCATAACAGGACACTCCACTGTCTTTTCTGGGCTGTATCTACACCTACTCCACGAACACATGACCTGAATGTAGCTCTAGTTAAGCATGTGTTTAACGAAAGAACAATTCCACTAAGTCTTTTTGGACAATCGCTTCTGTGGGATCCTAGCACAAATAAATCACGAATACCTAACATTTTGCTGATAACTGACACAGTGGCTTAGAATTTTAGACCTAGAAAGGAACTCCTGTGTCTCTATGTCACTGGGATTATTTTATAGATGAGAAATCTGAGACCTGGCCTGAAAGGTAAGTTTAATAATACCAACACAGAAATTCAATGAGCAACTTAAAATAGGATATACACTTGGCTGGAAGAGTCACCCACGTTATTTACTCACAACTTCCTGAATGACATAAGGAGATTATTGCCATTTTTATAAATTAATAATTGGGGCTCAGAGAGGTTAAGTATTTTCTTAAAAGCAGCTAGTATGTAGCTATGCCAGAACTTGAACCTCAGTCTGTTTAGATTTGGAGTATTCTTTTCTTATATCTAGGTGTTTCTCAAAGCTGGCTGATGTTCAAAAGCATCAGAGAGTTTAAAGCTGGTTTTGGAAATACTGTTCTCAACTGTACCTTCTCCTAGGATCCTGCCTGAGGTCTGGAGGCATTTAGGAGGCCAGACTGGGTTTGCATAACGACATATCAGCTACTGGACCTACTCCATTTCACCAACACTTTGGTTTTATGCTGTGCATCTGAATTTATCTGTCCTTAGGCCCGAAGCCCAGAGCCTACCTTGCATCTCTAGTGCTATTCCCCATCAACGTTACTGTGAACCCTAATCCCGGACAATGATTTGTTTCCTGTTCCTTGAGATTTGTCGTGTTTTGAAATTTCATGAAAATGGAATCATAGAATATACTGGACTCTTTCACTTAGTGTAATTTTTTGATGTTCATTCATACTGTGGCACATTTCAACGGCTGCTGGTAGTCTGGTATGTCTGTGCACTTCATGGAAGAAAGTTCAAACTCTTTAGCTCAACAAAAAAACTTTTAATAACCCAGCTACTCCTTACATATCTGTCTCTTTCTGTTGATATCCTTCCACCTGCTCCTACCTGATATTTTACTCTAGCAGTACTGAACTACTTTCAGCTTCCAAGCATAGTTTCATCCTTTTCAATTGCCATTTGTAAGATAATATTATTTTGTAATAGTAGTAATATAAGTAGTAATGTTCTATCTGCTTTGAAACCCTTATGGCTACATTTGCCCAAACCTGATCATATCATACAACACATTTCTTTACTTGACTTCTACTTTTTTTTTTTTTAATTCAAAAAACTCAGAAGCCACCTGTTCTCAGAAAGCTCTCTGACACATAGCCATCCCACCCCCATCCTGGCTTAAGAAACAATTGGCCGGTGCCCCAATGGTCCGCAGTTTCCTCTTCACATCACATCATATCACAAATGCCTGCTCATTGGTTTGCTTCCCTAGGGATCAGATTATAAGGTCACTGAAGGAAGGAACCAGGCCTTTTGATCTTTAGCATCTAGCATAATATGGCACAAGATAGGAATCTATTATGTTTAAATATACAAAATTTGTATCCATTGCTTGTCTGTTTTGTGGCTAAACATTCTAAATACTCCTGAACTAAATGGGGGAAGGATCTGAGCACATCAGCAAGTGAAAAAGGGTAATTATTTCCAAGTGCAGTTTTGCGTAATATTGGTGGGCTGGAGTTACTGCAACCCATACCCATGTCACAGATAATTTGTGCACATTTCAGGGATTAGATTTTTTTCATGGGCTGTTTTACTTTTTTTTTTAATTTTTAATGTTAAATTTTGAGAGAGAGAGACAGAGAGATAGAGAAAGACAGAGAGATCAGGGGAGGGGCAGAAAGAGAGGGAGACACAGAATCCAAAGCAGTCTCCAGGTTCTGAGCTGTCAGCACAGAGCCTGACGCAGAGCTCGAACTCACCACGAGATCATTACCTGAGCCAAAGTCAGGCACTTAACCAACCAAGTCACCCAGGCGCCCCTCAGGGACTGGTTCTTATTTTAGTTCTACGGATTATGAAACAAAAAAGAATCTTGGGTATTACCTACATCAGTTGCTTTGTTTCAGTAATGGGTATTTCTGAGGTCCAGAGGATGATATGACTTACTAAAATTCACACATTTTGTGTGGCTTTGCTGGTAATGGAAACTGGCTTCTGTGGACTTTTTGTGGCAACGCGCTGAACTTCCTTCCAAAACATGGAAACAATGACTATAGTAGCTCCAGGGATGAGGCAAGGAACTCTGGAGTTAGACCGCCTGTGGATCATATCTCAGCCACTTCCATGCTGTGAGAGCTTGCGTAAGGCTGCAATCAGTATTACCTCAGCCTCCTCATCCCTGAGTGTGGAGAGTTTATCACACTTCCTGTGCTAGCGACTTAGCTATTGGCAGTTGGCCTCACACTTACCTTCTATATTCTGCTTTGAAATGTTGGGGCTGGGACATGTCTTTGCAATCTGCCCCCGTGTTAGAGTCAGTTAGTAGGGGCGACTAGAGAGAATCTGAGGGACTAGAAATAAAAGAAGGGACTTTCTATTTTTATTAGCTTTACACCGGCAATACTCTTCACCCTAAGCAGCAGTTCATCCTGGCCATTCATTCTATATACTTTTTCTAGCATAAGCCCCACTGAGCCTCACCAGAAATACTAGCACTAGCCTCGCAGTGTCCTCCTCCTCAGATATCTCTGTTTTAGCCTCAGAAGGTCCCTCCTTCAAGCTTCTAAATTTAAATAATTGTAAACTCATCCATCTGTTCCCCTAGGCTTTGTGGCGATAGCTGCTTTTGGTACTTACTACTTCCCTGTTACCTTTTGGTCTTTTCAGGTCTTCAATCCCTAGTTAACAATTCTTCTGACTGAATTCTCCCGGTTAAAATACATGGTGTGGTTTCTGTCTCCTGATTAGACCCTGACTGATGTGACTTCCTCATAGGGTTGTTGTGAACATTAAAACAATTGTTTGTGAAAATGGCTTAAGCCTGCCTGGCATGGTGGAAAGGGCTCAAAAATTTATCGTTTTACGAAGTAATTGTTCCATTGCTTAAGAGGAACTGTGTATCTGTTATAAATATTTCCTTTTATTTACTTTCTTCTGCAAGAACAATAAAGGGATGGGTAATGACACAGGCCTCATGCTTTTGCCTTGGGTTTTTCTATATTCATGCATTCTTTTGGAATTGTTTCAAGGCCTGTGGGATGCATAGGAATCTTGGTTCCCAGATCAGCTTAATGGGGGTTACGTAATCCTCAAAATAGAAACTTTCAAGTCACTGTTTACTGCAAAAAAAAAAAAAATCCCCAAAACAAAAAAACTCTAGAAGTGTTTTGCCTATGAGTCATCCACACTAATTTCCAAAATAGCCAACTGAGCAGAAAGTTTAACATATATGGAGAATTGACATATTCTCTGTGAAATTAGCTTTTTCTTGACTCGTGCCTATCCAATATTATAGTTTCCATATGCTTCCTTCTTGGGTTCTGTGTAGTCTGTATACCTCTCTCTTTTAAAAATTTTTATTTCACACAATTTCTGCTAAGCATGCCAATATAGTCCTCTGTTCATACATAGATGGTTTCTCCTCATTATTTCCGGTATTTCTCTGACTGGATGAGAACTCTGGATTTTATTTCTTCATTCCGTGATCTCAGTGGATTGTCCCACAAATCTTTGTTGTGTTCAGTGCTCTACTTAAGCAAAATGGTAGAGAGAAAAAAAAAGGATAAAATTTGCTGACTACTGGTCTCCTAGAAAGTATAGAAATTATCATTTCTGTTATGGCACTGTAGGAAAATAGATACTGGGGAGTTTGCTTCTACTTCTAGGTGTCATTATGTATGAGACCGATGGGTTAGTTAAGATATGTGAGTTGGTACTATCTTATTTATTAGTCAACATAGTAACATGTTAGCTAGCATCCAGGAGATGCTGCACTGTGTGTGTGTGTGTGTGTGTGTGTGTGTGTGTGTGTGTGTGTGTGTAAAAGAGAAAAAGAGAACATGTTTATATAAGTTTGAAAGTAAAGATGGGACTTGGGGAAGCAGTCAATGACTGACAACAGCAATAATTGTCCTGTGCTTAATTCAGGTAGTCTGCTTTGGTCATACTTAGTAGCCCTGTTAATAAACAGTGCTTAGCAGCACTGTTAGTAACATGCCAGTGAGGCCCTTTGCAATGTTACATTTGAACAGTTTCATCACACTTTGTCTATCCTTAAGAGGTCCACCTATAGCTATGAATGTAAGTAACTTCATTATGGAAGAAATCGACTTTTTTCCTCTTGATCCTGTTTCAAATATGTCCTCATCACAACTAAATCTAAACTAAAAGAATATTTAAAAAGTAGAACAAGTTGAACCACCTCAAACCAACCAAAAGAAAACATTCTCCCCATCATTAAGGCTTCTATTCCATGAGGGATATGAATATTTGAACAGAGATAGAGATAGTTAGAGACAAAGATGTTGTGAAAATCTCTCCCTTTTCTTTTTTGTTACAGAATAAAATTTACCAATTTTGGTTGTTACAGGGTCTTTCTTGTACTCTTTATATAGAGAAAATACTTCATAGGGAAATAGGGGGTAAGCAAAAGATAATTCACATTCCTTAGCATGTCTTTCTTTTTTGGTTTCCTCTGGGAGAAAATCCTTCCCATAGGATTTTTGTCTTTTATTTTCTGTATGTTAAAGGGTCTTCCTTCATTGTCTAGCCATGTGCTGTTTTGGCTCTTTTTATACGTTTGCCAATTTACTCCCACTGTCTGTTAGCATTTAATTATCCAACTACCTCATAATTAAAACTCATTCCAACTGCTGGAGAATTGCTATTTAGCACTTACTTAGCTCTTTCCATATGTATATACTACATATGATTAACCTCTAGGGCTTTCTTGATATATATTTTTTAATTCCCTAGTTTCCCAGTACTAATTGGTGACAGTGGGGGGAAAATGTGGCTAAATCATTAGTGAATGGTTTTTCAAAGGTTGAAAGAAGAATCAGGAAAGAAGAAAGATATTTAGGAAACTAATGCAAAGAGTCTGATAGCCATTCAGGGAGAACCCACTGTTAATTGTTAAACTTGTAAAACTTTAAGTGTCTCATTATTACATAGTGGAAGAATGAACTCTGGGGTCGCAATTATTTAAAAATAGTAGGAACTTTAAGTTATCTTGCTTTTTTTTTTTTTTTTTTTTTGTTCTTGACAATTGTGCCTGCACAACTGAAGTCTGGTGATACTTCCCTTGAACTGGTTTACATCCTTGGTATCTCCAAGGTATGTGGTGGATAGCCACCATCCACCCATCCAAAAGCTTGATATTCTCTCTGGAGCCATCTGTGGACCATTGTGTCAGATGGGAGGGTCACAGCTGAGCAACATGTTAAATTAGATTTGCATAAAACATTTCATCTTCTCCAGGTTGAGCTTGCAGCTTTTATTTGTTTTCATCTCATCTGTCCTGGTTTCAGCATCATTTCTATAGAATATCATCTGGTCACATCTGAGATGATGTCACATCTTCTGATTTTCAGAAGCAGAAAATCATATCCTCCCTGGGGAAAAAAAATCCCTGGTCTTCCAAGTATTTGATATTGAAGATCCAATCCTGGTTGACCTTTAGCAGACTAGGGAGATAAGGTAGCCACCAGACAGTCTTCTGCTCCTAGGAGCTCTTGGAGAAGTCTGTTCTCCATTCTTCACTGAGTCCCCAGATTGAGACACTTCAATGATGTTCTTCAAATTCAGATAATTTTCCTTAGACTATTTCATATTTCAAGAAGAGGATCTGCTGTTCTCTAAGTGGAAGACAAACTGTTAAGTACTGTAAATTGTGAGGCTGCAATAAAAGCTCTGGTCTCCTTATTTATATAGCACAGTGAGATTTAAATATTTCTCTAAATGGCATATAGATGATAGCCTAATGTAGTGTTAGGATTGTCATTTGTTCTATTGTAGTGACATTTTCTAATGGTGACCATATTTTTAGTATATGAAAGTTGGAGTAAGTGTGCCTTTCTTTGGTCATTTACTGCATGAAAATAATTTGTACTTTGTAGGAGATAAAATGAAGTGCTATGCAAGGGCAGTTCCACACCTTTCTTTTTTTTTCATAGAAATTTTTTTTGGTGGTGGAAAGTCAATGTTTATAGTAGCTAGAGGAGACATTGTAGAAATGAGGAAGTATGAAGGATAGTTAAGTGACATGATATTAAGTGAACTTGTGGCAATAGCTTTTGAATTTTGAGAGGTCAGAGAGATAAGATACCAAGGAACACATAAGGAATTATTTTTTTGTCATTATTGTAATTTATAAACTCTAAAGCACTTTATAAAAACTCAATTATTTATTTTATTTGCTCTTGAGGATATCATTTACTCTTTCTCCCCTTGTTCCATAGCCACAAAGCCAATGCTGATATGCATTAATTTGGTTTATTCAGTTTTATAAGGCATGTGCTAACATAATTTTTAAATAAAAATGTCAAGTTTTCTGTCTTCTTTCTTTAACCAGATTAGTACTACTTGGTAGCTGTTCCACTGATGGTTTAGAACCATCATACCGTACTCCTTTCCCAGGATATGTATTTCTAATTCATCACCTCCATAATTGTTCTTCATATTTTATGTTCTGGCTTGTGTGAACTAGTCATTCTTCTACTAAATATCTTTCCTTAATTTTGGAGTCATTGAATAGTATTTTATGCATCCCAAGGCCACTGCTGCTTTCCTTTTTCAAGATCGTCTGTATGTAATGCAAAATCTTATTCAGACGTCAGCAATTTTTTGTTCCTTCATGGTAGCCACACTTCAAATGATGATTCACCAAGTGGATGGGCATTGATCCCTGGGGTATGGTGTGGGGGAGCATCCCTCTGTATGTGTGTGTGTGTGTGTGCATGTAGCAGGGTGTGTTGTATATTTTGAAAAAAAATTCCATATACCTACTGTATTTTTTCATAATTTAATTTATAAAAACAATAATAAAAATTTATCGGGTGAAGATATTCAAAAGATAAGGTAGGAGACACTGGGGAAGATATAGCTAAAAAAAGAAAAAAAAGCAACTGATTTGGGGACAAGAAATCAATTATGAGCTGAAATGGAGATAATGGCTTATGTGAACTTTGAATAGTTATTTTATGACAAAAATTATTATGTTCATAACTGCTATAAATAGGATGTATTTATAAGTATGTAGTAGGTGTGTCATTGAGGAAGCTGAAATATGGTCCAAATGAGTTGGGCTATCATACCTATTCTGTGACCATGTGGACAATTAATTCTTTATATGCAGATTTTTGGTTTCTCTTGGCTGACATCATGTTCCTGGGTCATCTCAAACTAACTACTCTGTGTTCAGAGAATATAAATCAAGGTTATCAGGAAGAGTAGAGAAGGAAGATAAATCTTTAAGAAGTCAGAAAAAGGAACTGTTTGATCACTTAAAAGTAAAAAGAAAACATTATTTCAATTTATGTGCTCACACTACTTTTCCAAAATACCAGAGAGAAGAATATACCATAAAATGTTAATAGTTTTCTCTTCATCCTCTCTTTTCTCTAAGAATTGACCATTACAGCCCATCGCATCTTTTCCTTCCAAACACCCTCGTTTAGGTGTTTTACACTTCTAACCCTCATTAGCCAGGACTGATCTCAGGTCAGAGGGAGAAGGGATGAGATCTGAAGCTTAAATTGTTATTAGCAAGAAGCTATAATAAACAAAACAAACCAAACCCAAGAAAACAAAACAACTTTTTTGAGAGGAAAAAAACTTGCAATTTTTGAACGATCTTTGATTTCTGTTCACTGTCCTATGATATTACCATAATACACCAAAATTCAGTTGACGTAATCTAAATGAAAGATTATTTTACAGTTAATATTATAGAGAGGTCAGTTGACCCTAGAACAACATGGGTTTGAGCTGTGTGGGTTCACTGAAATGTGGATTTTTTAAATAAACATAGTGCAGTATCATAAATGTATTTTCTGTTCCTTAGGATTTTATTAATAACATTTTCTTTCCTTGAGCTTACTTTATCTTAAGAATATAGTATATAATACATGTAACATACAAAGTTTGTGTTAGCTCTTTATGTTACTGGTAAGGCTTCCAATCAACAGAAGCTATTAGAAGTTAATTTTGGAGGAGTCAAAAATTATATGTGGAATTTTGAGTGCAAAGGTGTTGGTACCCTTAACCTCCCCATTATTCAAGGGCCTAATGTATACTTTTTTATAGAAATATGTACAACACAGTAAGTGTAAATATACTAAATATGTGTATTTAGATACATTTTATATACAATATATGTAAATATATTGATATTTTGGCTTCATTTGGCATTTTCCAGAAATACATGTTTCTAAATTATCTGATTTTATGTTCACTTGATTGTCCCACTGGAAATTTATGTAGATGCAATTTTAAAATGCATTTCTTTAAAATCATGGTAAAAGAGGTTAACAGGCACACATCTTTTGCATTAAGTTAATTTATTTGCTATCCTATCCTTTAGGGAGCTGTCTTAAAGAATATAAAGACTAATAAATGAGCAAATGGTGATTTGTTTTGTTATTCAAATAGAAGTAATAGCAGGAATAATTGTTTTAAAAGATAAAATACATAGGCTTCTATAATCAACACATTCTAATTTCTCACCGTAGAGATTGATGAATTGTATGATCTTTAATATTTCCACAAAAGGAATTTACTAGTGTATACCTGAATGAGAAAAGGGGAAGCCAAGTCCTCAACCTAATCACATCTGTGAAGTCTCTTCTGCAGTATAAAGTAACATTGGTAGGTTCCTGGGATTAGGAAGTAAGCATCCTGGGGGACCATTATGCAGTCTATTACCCTAGGTAATATGCACACACAAGTCATAAGGAAGGCAAAGTTATGAGTTAACCCAACGTAGGCAATGGAAGACACACAGGGACTAGGAAGGAAGGAGAGCAGCTGTGTCACGGGGGTGGCTCTCGGCCCAGTAGCTGTAGAAACACCCTCTGGTTCTTGCTTTTTCTAAGACCTGAAGTTCAGCTTTATCCATATGTGAATATCCTTGAAAATGAACTGCTGCCACTGAAGGAAACTTGAGGTTGTCTCTGGTACTTGTAAGTGAAAGAGCCTGAGTAGAGAAAGAGGCATATTCGTGATACTTTTCCCTAAAAGTGGGTACCAGAGGAAGGTTTGTAAACTGTCTAGCCATATTGTTGAATAATTAATTTACCAGTTTTCCAAGAAAATTAATGATTTTGTTTTTCTTTTGAATTGTAAATGGTAACAGCTCTAACTTAATGAGAAGAGCTTTGACTCTGGTAAAGAAAACTGGCTATCTGGATTTTGGCCCATAGCAGCTGCAATACTTTGGAAAAGTCAGCTGGCTCAAATCTGCTTCTTGCTTTCCTAGAAGATATAGAGGGGTAATGGTATCTGTCTTACTATGTTGCTGGAGAAATCCATGTTGATAAACATGAAAGTCCTTTGGAACCATAAAAAAACTGTTGCTCTTTATTATGATTGACAGGAGCCTGACTGATGGATTTCTCATACTCTCAGAGAATGGCAAGATCTCCCAGAAGGTTCCATACATTTTTGATAAATAAGAAGTAAGAGGCCCTATTGGTAAACTGCATTTTTACAAAAGTAGTGAGGTTTGTGGACAGACGAACTTAAAATCAGAATAGGAGAGAAAATGAGAAACAGCATAAATGGCAAAGGTTAAAGTTTGATTTATGGTATGTGATCATTTGCTAGAAAATTGTACATGGGACAGGCATATGGGAAAGGCCTTTGCTCAGGTGACAGGCTTAAGGTTTTTTACTGGAGATTCACATAATGGTTATTTTCAGTTGTCTCCTGTGAAAAAGTTGGAGGTTACTTAAACTATGATTTTACATCAAATAAAATACCTAAATTTCCCATGGCTCTTATATGCCTATATTTTGAACTTGAAAAGAAAATGAGAAACATCAAGGAAATAAGATAAATGTGCCTTATCCAAACTGCAAAGGAGAGAAACACTTGGAAATGAATGGAACAATCCTGTTCTATTCTGAAAGAAATGAAAAGCATTTTGTCTTTCTCTGTTTGAGAGAATAGGCATCCAAGATTTTCTCTATGAGCATGAAGAACTATAGGCATCAGCCAAAATGAGGCTGAGCACATAAAATCTGTGATGAAAATTCCAGAATTTACATAAAAACTCCTGGCATAAGCTTGGCATTGAACAAAATGTCCAGCCGAGTGAAGGCAGCAGGCTTAGGAGTTCTCAGGAAAGGTCTGATGAAAGCACAGCCTCCAGTTCTGTTATTTTTAGAGCAGTCATGCCAGTCCAAGGTTACCGTGTTGATGCTAAGGTGATCTCAGGGTGGAAATCTATTTTGAAAGCAGTGGAGCTCTGGTCCATATAAATTGTTTATCTTTTGAAATACTAATAATGGAGTACTCACTGAAAAATCACTCCAATATCCTGCCTTTTAAGAAAAATTGTTCCTGTTTTCACAAAAAGTTATATGATATAAAGAATCTTAGAAAAGGATAACACCCTCCCATTTTCATAGTGGGTGTAATGGACTGCATATGCGTGTCCCCCTAAATTCATATGTGGAAGCCCCAACTTCCATGTTTCTGTATTTGGAGATGGAACCTCTAAGGAAGTATTTAAGGTTAAATAAGTTCATAAGTATGGGGCCTGGATCCCATAGGACTAGTGTCTTTAGAAGAAGAGACACTTTAGGGCACCTGGGTGGCCCAGTTGGTTAAGTGTCTGACTTCTGATTTCAGCTCAGGTCAGGATCTAATGGTTGTGCTGGGCATGGAGCCTGCTTAAGATTCTCTCTCTCTCTCTGCCTCTACCCTGCTCATGCTCTTTCTCTCAAGATGAAGAAGGAGGAGGAGGAGGAGGAGGGAAAGGAGAAGAAGGGGGAGGAGGAGGTGGGGAGGAGAAGGAGGAAGATGAGGAGAGGGAGGAAGATGAGGAGAAAGAAGAGAGAAGGGAGAAGGAGGAGGAGGAGGAGAAGGAGAAAAGACACCAGTGAGCTCTGTCTCTGCACATGCACAGAGAAGAGGTCTTATGAGCACCCAAGGGGAGAGCTCTCATAAGACTCCAGCCCTATTGACCTCTTAATTTTTAATTTTCAACCCCAAGAATTTGAGAAACTAAATGTCTGTTGCTTAAGCCGCCCAGTCTGTGGTATTTTATTATGACAGTAAGTGACCCAACTTCGTCTTTAGATGATAGGTTATAAAAGTTTACAGTAAGTAACTTGGAAGGTAATTTTATGTCTGAAATCTTAATCTATCCTGTTTCATTTTGGTGACTTGTGCTTATTAATGGTAGAATCTACAAAGGACTTCTTAAGATAGATGAAAATACTGTGGTAAACATCAGAGACACTGAAAAATATAATTGGTATGGACTTGGATGGTTTTGTTTGCTTATGATTTATTTATGCTTAAAAATTTACATAGTTATTTTCTGACCCATTTTTCTCATCAAGTAAACAGATAGAAGGAAGTACCTATGAAACATGTCAGACTTCCTGCAGAAAATTTATATGAAATTCTAAGAAATGAATGAGGAGAAGCTGGGAAATTCTATCTCATTGAGATCTTTCAGGGAACAGAGATACCATCTAATGACTTCCAGACAGCTTAGCAATGTTTGTGTATTGTACAGGAGGTAAGGAAGTGTACAAAGCCTTGTAACAAAAAAGCCTCGAAGAGCTGGCACATTGTTCTGAATTCCTCCTCAACTCTCAGAGTCTGTTATTCCTGTGCCTGATGTCTTCCTCTGCTTCTCACTCTGTTATGGCTCACACATACCTCTTCCTCTGCCATGTGAATGTCTCTGTTTTCTTGCATCCTAACTTCCAAAGGAAAGATCTGATTAGAAGGATTTGTCTGTTGTACCCTTCTCCTGTTAGTTAGAATACTTGTGCGGGGTTATGTGACAGATGACTGGCTTCCCTCACGTCAGACTTTGGAACTCTCTTTCATTATGACCAGATTTGAATAGCTATGTGACCCAAGCCTTGGCAATCTAAATGACATGGGTGAATATTCAAGATTTTCTGTTACGTGATTATGTATATATAGATAAGAAGAAAATAACAAGTATATATACATACCAAGATTTGTCTTTTACATCTCAATAAAAGTCATGCCTATGTCACTCTGTATCTGGCAGTCCTATATCCTGGACTATTGATTTTGGATCTAACTATTATGAAGAATTATTTATTTCTTGTTATGTGTTCCATTTAATCCATTTCCCTCTTATCTCTGACACCATGACCAGGCATGGCCTATTTAACTCTAGTTGGTCAAGCAGATTGGTGAGGACTTAAGGCAGAAACCAGTGTTGGGTCAAGGATAGGCATGGCAAAAGGAGAAATAAATTTGGGTTTGGGAGCCAAGAACAATCAATTTCTGGCAGGCTAAGCAAAGTTTCTTGGTCCTAAACCAGAAAACAGTTGGTTGTTTAATATCTAAATCAGGCTCCATCTCAAATTTGCTATGTAACTCAGGCTCATAGAGCTGGGATAAGGAGTTTGGATTTTATTCTAAGCATATTTGGGTAGTCAAGGAAAGGTTTTAAGCAGAAGAGACACATGACATGGATTATGTTTAGAAAAATCTACCCAGGGTGGGCAGCAGATTAAAAGTAGGAAGGATAGAAGCCAGAGAATAGATAGGAGACTAGTGTATCTGAGAGCAGGTCTGTCAGGGCAGCACAGCACTTCACACCCACTAGAGAGATGGTATCTTGGAATCTGGCAATCTAATCTAGATGGAGAGAAGAGAATAGATTTAACATAGGCTTTGGGAGTAGAGGCAAAGGAATCTTTCCATGGATTAGAGTAACAACAGCCACAAAACAGTAACAAGGGATCTAACAACTTAAAATCCTAGGATGGCCCTTGGCATTCTGTGCTGTTAGAGAATTCTGTCTTTCCATTTGCTTTACCTTTCTCTACTCCCTTTGCCACCAGGACCCCTATCTAGTTCCTAGGCTAAAGCGAAGGTTCCTAGGCAAAGGAGCCCTTCAGCAGCACCTCATGCTCAATTTCTTTCGGGATCCACTTCCTATAATCACTTCTATCTTAAAAGTTTCTCTTGGCCCTATGAAGTGACTAGAATTTATTTTTTGAAAAAGTGTTTTCCACTAAATATGAGTAATTTCACATACAATGTCCCCCAAGAAATAAAACATCTGGATTTCAACATGGAATAATTCCTGTTGGAGAGTCAGCCCTGGTGGCTAGGTCATTAGGGCATTATGTGAGTGCAGAAAGAACCCTTTAATCCCCTCAGAATGATAACTATTTTATTTAAACTTTTAATTTTTACTCAAAGTAGTTCTAGGGTGACACTGGGTGTTTCTCTTCTGTGGACTCTGTACATCAGAATCTTTTATGGAGCTTTAATAAATACATTCTCCTGAAAACCCTGCACACACACACTCACACTCATGCCTACACCCCACTCCTGAAGTAAAGTCTCAAAATGGGCCCAGGCAGTGGCATTTTCACAAGTTCCATAGGTGAGGAATAATAAACCTTCATTAAAAAGCCAGAGAGTTACTATTTTAGGCTTTCTGGGCCAGCTACTCACCTCTGTGGTGATTCCACAAAATAAGTAAACAAGTGAGTATAGTTGTGTTTCCATAAAACTTATTTACAAATCAGGCAGTAGGCCAGATGCAGCCATACGTGCTGAGCCCTGTTGTAAGAGATGGCTCCAGATGGTTCTCTGGCCTCACCAGTGGCCCTGATCTTGTGATCCTGGTTTGGGGTATTTGCATCAACCCTTGGTCGTTTGTTGAGGTAACAATGTATTTCTTGAGTGTTTACTATTTGTCAGACACTTAGAATACAAATACTGGCTCTTGCCTTCAAGGCCTCAGAGTTGTTAGAGAAGTAAGACAAAGAGAAAGACAATTAAGAACGACAGATAAGGGTAAGGAATGATTTCTATGAGGGGAAGCAGAAGAATTCAAAGTGAATGTTGGTGGTAAAGGAGGCTTTTTCAGAAAAGTTGACTTGAATTCTTATTTGTAGGCTCGGCCCTGGCCCAAGGTCCCATGACCAACTGTGGTCTGAAGCTAACCGTTTCTTTGGAACTACTGGCCTCTGGCTGTTGGGTTCCTGCCTTAGTCCAAGAATGTAGCCCTACTGTGTGTGCTTAGTTCATGGAACTATACTCTCAAACTCCTTCCTTCTAGTATCAGTGGTTTTATATAATCCCAGTTTTCCTTACCTCTCTGTTCATTCTGCTAATGCAATCTGCTTGGTCTGGCTCTCTGTGGTTCCAGGGATTATTCTGGTACTTAGTTTCTAAAGACCGATGCTACCTTCCTCATGCTAGCCTGCCAGGGTATGAATTGTTGCTTTCCCCGACAGGCCTCCTTCCAGATGCAGACTGTTCAGACATCACTCATTCAATACAATTTTTTATGTCTCTTCCAGCCCATTTCTGCACTGGCTTTTATTAACATTTTACCTGTCAAGGACCCTCAGTGGCTCAGTTGGTTAAGCGTCTGACTCTTGGTCTCGGCTCAGGTCATGATCTCACTGTTTCATGAGTTTGAGCCCCATGTTAGGATGCACTGCAGAGCCTGCTTGCAGCTTTTTGCTCTGCCCCTCTCCCTCTGCCCCTCCCTGATGCTCTCTCTCTCTCTCTCACACACCCAAAATAAATAAATAAGCTTAAAAAAACACCAAAAATCCCACCCCATTTTACCTGTCATAACCTCCTTACTTTGTCTATTTTTCCTCTTTTCCCATGCAGCTAGTTCATTTTTAAGAACTGGTCTATATTCCTGCTTCAAGCAGGGTTTTATAGCAGTTCCTTCTTTCTAGAACTGCTCAATGGAAAGCAGTTTACCTTCCAGAAGTAGTGGTGCCAGTATAGAGCTAAATCCCAGTTTACATGCTTGCGAAATATATTCTTCAGTGATTATTTCTGTATGTTCTACTAGATTACAAAAGCTTTAATACTCTTATAACTCAGTGGTGGGCAGTTGTCCTGTCCCCTGTGATGTCCCTCGGTGTCTTTATGAAGCTTAGTAACACCACACACAGTACGGCCTCATTAGCTCTGGGCTGAAGCGCATCCAGGAAACAGGCCCCTTACTCACTCCCCTGGCCTGGGAGCCGTCATGGGGCACTGGCTGGTAAGCCCGAGGGTATTTCCCCTAATGATATTCAGAGGCTGTCCAGGCCGAATGAAACATGGCTTTGGTGCTGGCTGAAGCATCCTTCCTGACCAAAGTGTCAGTTACTTTCCAGAAAGATTAAACAACCCCTGCATACACAAATGTTCAAAAATCACAGGCCATCTGGGGTTCCCGTATCCTCACATGAGAGACCCCAGATGGATTGTAAATTCATCCCTGTGGGTAATATAGTGTGGTTGCTCCTCGGTCCTCCTGCTTTTCCCTGTGGCATCTGATACTATGGCCATGATGAGGTTAATTTATGTGGCTTGATACACTTTATCATCTGTCACTTGTACAGCTCTTGCTGTGCCATCTGGTGTCTCAGAGGCAGTTTCGGGAAGCAGCATGCATAACAAGGTATCTGCATTTGTGAATTCTTTCAAGCATTTATAGGTAATAGCTAAAAGATATTTTGAGAAGCCAGAGCCGTCTCTGCTGCAGATCAACACTAACATGGATAATCTGACATGAGGTTCAAACAAAGCCCACTATATTTTGCAGTAAAACACATCTGAATTAGTCCACAATCACCAGTATTGATGGAGCCTATTTATTTCAAGACCCTGAATATCTCTATCAGGCTGAGAATATCTTACGAGGCTCTTGTGCAAATCAGTAAAAGGCAGAGGCAATGGCTTACTATCAAACATGATGGATGATGAGACAAAAAAGCACATACTAGCACAAAAAAATTGTTTAAATCAAAAATCCTGCAGCAAAATGCCTAAGTGCCCCTATTATAATGATTTCATGTCCATGTTTCATTTTCAGCAATGTGTTAGGACCTCAGGAGAGCACAACAAAACATTAAATAGATAAAAACATGAGAAGTAGAGAGAAAAATATACTAGGGGAAGTGGGAATGGTGAATGACACAGCGTGGCCTATCCTGTCCGTCTGTCAGTCAGGACAGATTGTGTGCCGCTGCGAGTGAGGGGGGTTATGGACGTTAGGCTTCTGACTCTTTAGATATTATAATTTACTTGGGGAGAGTAAGATAACTATCTATCTATCTATATCTGTATCTACATCACACACACCCACAGAGTGAGAGAAGGAGAGAGAATTGCAGAACGTGGCAAGGTTTTTAAAAGTAGTTAGTGTTCAGTTCTGCGGGGGTACAGAACGGTCCTTCGAAGAGAAGCTGGAAAGTGTGTAGGACGATGCAAAGGTCAAGAGGTGGAGCTGAATCACTTTACCCAGGGTGTGACTGGCTGTCGGCTTGAGCAGAGCTCAGGAATCCATGTGTGAGATGGAATCAGTGGAACAGGAAAGTGGAAAGGCAGTGAATGAACTTGCGGGGAAAATTATTCTAGTAGTAATGTGAGTTGGTATTTCCAACATGGGCGAGAGAATGACAACGATCCATTGAAGAACTTCTCTGTTAGACCTGAATTGCGGTTAAAAATACAACAACAAGATAGCTCCAGTGCATGTAGTATCAAAGGTAGCCTACTGTTTAAAAAGCAATTTTCAACCTAACAGTGAATTTACAAATATCATGAAGGCTTATCCTTCCCTGCCCCCTCCATCCTCTATCTTCCAATGTTTCATTATTTCTTTCTATACTAAAGGGCTAAGAAAATACAAGGCAACAGATACTTGTCATAGAACCAAAGATTGGCTAGAGAACTGTCATATCAGGATAGGAATGAAATTAATGAGTTCAATTGAAAAGTCAATTGATTAAAAAAGTATCCATTTAAAACTTACTCTACATAGGATGATCTCTTGGCACGTACTGACTCTAAATTTTCAGAGAGGAAGCTCTAGATTTCATGCTCAAGTGATGCCTCTCATTGTGAAAGCCTAGCTGAGCCAAGACTATATCTCTGACAGTGGCAAGAAGAAAGTCTTGTGTCAGAATAGGGAAGGTTATTCTTTGCATTAATATCTAAAAGTTTGGAGAAGTGGCCTGGCCAGGTTTATGTTCCATTTTAATCCACTCTGCAACTATATCCCAGCTCTGCTGGATCAGAAATTTGTTATAAGTATTCAGATCCCTGATGCTTTGCCAGCCAAGGGGCTGGCAGGCAGTAGGAGCTCAGCAAGTGTTTATGAATGAACTATGCATTTGTACTGTGTGACTCCCTGGGAAAACCTTTTCTTTCCCATCCTGAAATGTCTTCATTCAAAATTTTGAGAACGTAGACTGGTAATCTTGCAGTAATTATTACAGGGGAATCTTCTTCCCCATCTGATTGTTCTATTCTGTGAATTCTGTTGATTAGACATGATATTTTTCCGGGGCACCTGGGTGGCTCAGTTGGTTGAATGTCCAACTTTGGCTCAGGTCGTGATCTTGTGGTTTGTGAGTTCGACTCCCACATCAGGCCCACTGCTATCAGCCTGTCAGGCACAGACCCCATTTCAGATTCTCTGTCCCCATCTCTCTGCTTCTCCTCAACTTGCACTCTCCCAATAAATAAATAAGTATTTTTAAAAAGACATGGTATTTTCCCTTTTTGTTTTATGGTTCCAGATGGAGTAACTAATTACTTTCTTTGACAACCTTAGCCATTTATCCCTCTTCTATTTAGTCCAGGGGTCAGCACATTTTTCTGTAAGGTTTCATAGCAAACATTTTAGCCTTTGCAGGCTATAAGGTGTCTCAGAACTATCCATGTATGCTGCTGTTGTGTGAATGAAGCACAGAAGCAAATGCGCGCAGCTGTATTCCAGTACGACTTTATTTACAAAACAGGCAGTAGCTGCATTTGGCCTGTGAGCTGTAGTTTGTTTATCCAACTTAGTCTTTATGATATATGGTCCTTAATTTAGTGTTTTAAGTATTCTGATTTTTCTGCTCTTCAACCTTTATCTGCGATCTACTCTTTTTTTACTTTTTTGTACCAGCCGTCACTTTTACATTCACTGTTTTGCCACCCAGCACCTTCATTATCTCATTATCAAATAGTTGGAGCAGATTTTGCCAAACTTTGTTGTCTACCTACTCTAAGCACCCAGTTCTTTCAACACACCTCCTACTCTGTCCTGTGATAATCAGTTTTTCTATAAGAGCAAGTGATTCTGGCACATAACAGCACAGAAATATACAATGGAGCTTGGCCATTTCCTCACTGAAGCTATCACTGATCTTTTGAATTGTTTTAACAGAACATAATCTTGCATTTCTATTACAGTTATTAATTGAGCTTTACTTGGCTTTCCTGAGCCTCAAGGTATTCATTCCTTGGTATTTTTGACCTTATCTCAAGAACTAAGGGCCATAACTGGCAATTTACCTTCTCTTAGTTGCCTTTGTCTGAGCTGGGCCCTATGTTTTGTGCTTTCCAAGAGAAGAGAAAATTATGTAGAGTTAGTGGTCATTAAACCATCTTCCATGAGGTACCGAGTTTATCTGCAGGAGGATCTATGAATGCTAATTTATTTATGGAAAAACTTCCTGGGGCACCTGGGTGGCTCAGTCGGTTAAGCATCCCACTCTTGGTTTCTGGTCAGATCACCATCTCATGATTTGTGAGTTTGAGCCCCACATCAGCACAGAGCCTGCTTGAAATTTCTCTCGACTCTCTCTTTGCCCCTCTGCAGCTTGCTCTTTCTCTCTCTCTCTCTGTCTCTGTCTCTCTCTCTCTCTCTAAAAACAAACAAATGAACAAACAAACATTTAAAAAAGGAAAAGCTGTTTCTTTCATTACCATCAAGGAATGTGGACCGTAGATACACACTGTATAATGGAAATTTCATAGCGTAGAAGACAATTTGAGATTATATCAGTCCCAGACATAGAATCATGACAGATGTCATCTCAGCAATCTTGTGTTTTCTAGCTTTCCTCTGGTCCTATTTTCCTACTCTTACTTGTAAATGTAGAGCTGTTGCAGAAACTGATGTATACTTTGCCACAGGCTCCTTTTTACATGTTATCTGTACTATTACTTTCTATTTTTCTCAGGCAGTCTTGGTTGATCCACCTTCCAGGTCTATTTATAACACTGCCTAACTAATATCTTAAAAGAAAGCTTATTAAAATGCAAAATGCTGTTTCCAAAATAATGGTAGTTTTACTGCTTTAAATATATAAAACAGGTTGATTAAAGAATAAAGAAATGAAAAGTGAGGAGAAATCATAATCTGTCCTTCGTAATGGAGAGAAAAAAACCTTTTGCTTTTAATTGTTGAGATTCTCAGTGAATCGTTGTTTTGGCTATAACAAATTAACAAATAAAAATTTTTAAAAAATCTTCAGTGAATAGAGTCCTATATATAAGTACCGTGTAAGCTCTGTGGTCATTGACTAAACTCTGGACAAGGGATTTAGCATTGTGTGTTTTAATCCCCAGTCCAGCCACATGCATTTCTTGGCTCCCACCTTTTTGATCCCCTTGACTTTCTCATTTGAAGCTTATTCATAAGCAATGGGAACTGCATACATTTGCTGTTGAAGGAATCAATAATTCGAGGTCCTAGGTCTTTCCAAATTTGGCCATGTTGTCTTGCAAAGCTGGGAAATTCTGCCAATTCTGAGAAACTAGTCTGAAATACTAGATTTAGAGATGGCTGAGGGCATTTCCCATTTCATTAACATTTAAAACACATTAAGGACTAGTAATAAATATAGCACAGTCAATGGATTTCTGTTCCTGGTTGAGAGGGGAGGGGGGATCTGTGGGGGGACTTCCTGCTCTTGAAGAGTGATAAGGTAAGAGAAGGATCCTACAAATCCCTGATCTCAAAATAGGAACGTTACACCCAGAAGAAAGTTGAAAAAAAATCTTGTTAAAAATTGTCTTACAGCTGATATTGATGTTATTATGAAAAATTTAGAGCTGACTTTTGGATGTGGGAGAGTGGGGAGGGAGAAATGTAGTAATCACCCTGCTGTTTCTCTTGGCCCTTGAGAGAATGACAAAATAAACACACCAGGGTCTGTACACAGAGGCTGTCAGCAGTCTGGGCACTGTGCAGACCACATGTGAAGGGAGCTGGTAGTACATAGAAGTGAATGAGCCTTTGTTTCCACAATTCTTTCAAAGATGGAAAGAAAGGAGAAAAATGTATTCTTGCATCAGAGAACAAATATAAAAGCTAACAGTAGATACAGGAGAAGACTATGTGGAGACCATGATTAGGGTTTAAATTTAGTCTGATCTCCTTTTCTTAGCTACACCATCCCATTTTTTTTCAAACATTATGAGGCAAAGGGACAGAGCCCACAAATTTAGTTGATGGAGGAAAAAATGTTCTTGTATTTTGTATTAACATTAAATCCAGGGCAACAGCTCTACAAGTATCAAGTAATCTTTCTCTAAGGCAGCGTCAGGCTACGTGAGCAAGGTGGCAGGGTTTGACATCTCCTCATTCTCAGTTGTACGCAACCCAAGACCGAGGTGTGCTTCTCCAGCAGCTACCAGGAAGCCAGATTGGAAATGACAGGCAGTGACATTCAGATGACCTGAATTACTGGTCTGATCTGATTTGACTAAGCCCATATTCCATATACTCAGCAAGGATATACATACTTCAGGGAAGAAAATGCCTGGCTAATTAATGGTAACTCACTCAACATGCATTTCCAATGAAATTACTTCTATTGAACCCTCACTATAGCACTATGCTTCTTCCTGATCTCCTGTCATTGATAATAGCTATCGGTATAAGACTTAAAACCTTATATATTCATGTAATGAAGTCCTTCAATAAGTTTGATTCCATTTTTTAATTGTATAGATTAAGTTAAGGGAATGTATCCAAGAGCACACACAGCTGTTAAATGCAGGAGGTGAAATTAGAGAACAAATCAACCACTCTGCAGTAAATGCCTCTCTTCTAAAATGTCACTTGCTCTTTTCTCCACCATATTTAAAACTGTGTTGAAGTTTCTACATAGTAGGTGAGCAAAAGACAAGCTCTCTATATGTTCCTTGAGAAACACCCCTCCCCCCTCAGTGTGCTAAAAAGGGGTCAGTGCCAGATAAGTGTGAGAATGAGCCCCGCTTTCGAATTTCCCCTTCCTCCCCAAATAAGAGGGTTGTTTTGTTTTGTTTTTTTCATTTTTCTCCTCTGAAAACTGGAAAAGTGAATTTGGCTAAGTAGTGATTCCATTCTTGGGAAAGGGTGGTGAACAAGAATGAAAGGCAGATGCTTCCGTGCCTTAGGCAATATCGTCACTGTAGTGATGCTGTCATTGTGGTTTCTATCAAAAACCTGAGGTTTCTGAGTCCTAGTGCTCAAGGGCTTGATGTCACTGATAGAAAATTTATACATATATATATATACTGACATGTGAGAAGAGCCGTGTTTCCTTTCCCTTGCCTGCTTCTTACTCCCCCTCCCCCTTTTGACAGTAGGTTTGTGGAGGCTTGTGGTGTATTAAGGAAGGTGCTGCAGAGCTCTGGCTGCTGGTAGAGAGCCTTTGGCTTGTGGCCTCGTTGCAGACTGTGCTGAGCACACTCTTTAGACTCCTGGCCCAACTATAATGAAAAGGATCTCTGAATGAGTTCCACCAATGCTTCCAACCACTTCCCGAACCAATTGTAGAATAACTTGGACTTGGGAAGCCTAAGGGAATTCAATAACCCATGAGTGGTTGTATTGAGTTCACAACTTTTCGAAAGATAACCTGAGAAAAGAAGTAGAAGCAATAGAAAGTGATCTTTATTCCTATAGGTAGACAGTGAATGGGTCACTGGTTCAAGCAAGCCAGTAATTCTGGACAGAACTTACCCAATGTGTGATTTATCACTGTCAGAAATAAAAAATTGCCCTTGCATTTATCATTCTACCTCCTTATTCTATTATTACAAAAATTCACAATCTTTTTTAAAATACTTCCCACTTCTTGTTTTATAAAAACTGTAGTGGCTAAGCATTTTCCTCTGCTGACCCCTAGTAAGTTGAGAATATACATGGCAGTTGGGATAGAAAACCACATAATTCCATAATGCTAGCAACATCTGCATATCTCAGCATCTTTGCGGTGACATTGAGCTATGGAAGGACCAGTCTTTGTTCACCCAGCTGTTGATTTCTTGCCAGGACATTCCACCACATTAATCCCACTGATGACCTTTCTGTGTAGATGGATTTTTTAATCCATTGATTAAAAAAAAAAAGACCAAATAGCTCTATTGATAGCCATTATATAATTCTATATTACCTAGCTCTTAACAACATAGTTCACCTTCTTTAAGATCAATTAAAATTAGAAAACAATTCTAATATTGTTTGATAAATTTTCTAATATATCTAGTTTCCTAATAATAATTTTATAAATTAAGAAAACCCATATATGTGTTAACAACTTTCAAGATCCAGACACATTAATTCAACAATAGAAGTATTTGAGTTTAACAAACTGTTCATGATAAGTACTTAGATCATGGAAAAGCTCAGATTAACTGGTAAAACAAGTTTATGCTTTGTCACATAACATTATACTTTAGCAGTCCACTGTAACCATCAGGCATTACTGACATTTACTCCTAACTATGTCTGTTTGATGGATATTGCCTATGTCCTATGTATGACCATACATTATTAGACAGTAGAAACTCATGTACCCAAAACCAAAATCTATATACAGGACTTTGACTTCTCTTAGTGAAAAGCTTTGAGGAATAAATAACAGTAATAGAAAATGCATTCTGAGTCTATGTTGTGTGAGCAACAAAGAGACTATTTTGAATGCAATCACATTTCATTTCAGTTCTGGTGAAGAATGTCACAGCTGGGATGGGGTCTTAGCTCTTGTGTTATACTGAAATAATGTTTCCATCAGAACATGTCTCATTTTTAAAAATATGTGGGTTAACTGTAAATGTTGGCAGCTTCCTATCTTAAATTGAGCAACAAACAAGTTTTCACAACTAAAGAATTATAGGATTCTTTAGAAGCAAAATTTATTTGCTTTAGATTTTAGATCAGCTAAAATAAAGTTCCCATGAGTTTTTTAATGAGTTTGGGTTAATTAGTTAATACTCCTATTTTTCAATTAACGGAGAAAAAGAAAGTCTTTGACACATATCTGGCTCAAACTGATGGTGGATGACCTAATAGGTAAGAAGTAAAGTATGTGAAAAAAGGTGGGAAATAGGAACTATTTTTTCTGCCACCAGTTCCATATGTGATGATTAGAAATTTATTAGATTAAACTTTGATCTAAAGACCAAAAATGAGAATTATGAGCTGATTTCTACCTTGGAAGAAGATACATAAAGAAAAGGAAACCTGGACTTGTTAAGTATTTATTAAGTACCATGAGACGTTCTGTAAGTCAAAGTCAGGAGTATGATTTCTCTCTTAATAAATTAAGTATCATATGATTGCTCTATATGTTGTCATCAAGTGCATATGTACATATTGGTGACAAACCAAATGCAAGCACATATCTCAACGAGTCACCATTAGCCCTCTTACTAAACCTAAAATTCTTGTACTAATTTTGTGTGAAATTGATCATTAAGTCTGGTTTTCCTTCTAGTTCTGGGGTAGTTTTCTTGTTTTCTTTTTCTTAAATGTTTATTTACTTATTTGGAGAGACAGAGAGAGAGAGAGAGAGAGAGAGAGAGAGAGAGAGAGAGAGAGGGAATCCCAAACAGGCTCTGCAGTGTCAGCATGAGCCTGATGGGAGTCTCAATCCCACAAACCGTGAGATCAAGACCTAAGGTAAAACCAACCATTGGAGCCACCCAGGCACCCCTGGTTTTGTTTTTGTTTGTGTGTTTTTTAGTTGTGACCAGTAGCATGCCAATTTGAGTTTTTATAAAAGATATTCCTTTATATCCAAAGAAATAAAAATTTTCAAAATACTTTTGAATCTAAAATAATTTTTTAAGCTCTATATTTTGTGCTGTGTGTGGGTTCGTTAATCAAGAATTCCTTGGGGACACCGGTATAGTTTTCTTCTACTGTTTCTGAGTTATCAACAGAGAAAAGCTGGGGAGCTATTTTACAAAGCCCTGTTTCTAAGCTGAAAAAGATTTTATAGAGTGTTTAACTAGACCATGATCAGTTGATCCGGAATATAGTAGCTGTAGTGCCTTTCATTGCTTCTTCAAAATTCCTTTGCTTGGCTCTGCTGACCACAAAGCTGAGACTGCAACTCCCTTCTCCATTCCAGTAATGAGCAGGTGATGATGGCACATTGTGTTACCATGGGGATTGTTCACCATCTAGTTCATAAAGCTGTTTTCTCCTTCCCTCCTTTCTTCTCTCCTTCCTCTTCTTTCTCTCTCTCCCTTTCTCTCTTTCCTTCTTTCTTTTTTACTGTTTCTTCTCTCTTTCTGAAAATAGTACCTGGATGGTTCAGTCAGTTAAGCATCCGACTTCAGATCAGGTCATGATCTCACAGTTTGTGGGTTCGAGCCCTGCATCGGGCTCTGTGCTTACAGCTTAGAGCCTGGAACATGTTTCAGATTCTGTGTCTCCCTCTCTCTGCCCCTCCCCCACTTATGCTCTGTCTCAAAAATAAATAAACTATATAAAAATTTAAAAAAAAAATAGCAAATTGTGAGAAATTTAGATTTGGGTGCTCTGAGACCTAATTTCAATAGAAAGTCCAAAGATTTCTTATAATTTCTCTTAAAATTATATTCTAATGCTTTGAGCTGTTAACTCTGTGTCTTTACCATATAAAATACATGGTTGCTTTATTTAGAAACAAAAACTGTAAGTTGATATTATGGAACTTGCCTTTTTTTTCCCTCAACTAAAAATGTTTGATAGATTACTCCAAAATAAAAATGCTACCTGAGTGAAAAGGCTAAGGGTTCTGAGTTTTCATCTGACAATGAAGGTACTTAAAGAAGATACTTAACTTTACATTTGCCTGTCTGTGTAAGTAGGGATAATACAGATGCCTAATGATTATAAAAGAGCTTTGATGCCTCATATGAAAGAAGATAGCTACATGCTTTAGAATTAAATACTTAAAATGGATATAATTCCATTAGTCTTCATTATTTCTTTGTGAAGTAAATGTGTTTCAGGAAGTATGAGGCTGTCTTGCAGACAAATATAATAAAGCATAGAGTTGTTAATGGACTTAGGAAATTAATAAGAAGCCCAAACCTAAACCCAGGTTTGCTGACTTTTAATTCCTTTCATTAATTTCTTTCCACAATTTATGATATTCCTTATTTTGTGTTTCACAAAGGAGAATAATGAGAATATATTTTTGCTAAAGTAAGGTGTGTTTATTGTACTGTTAGGTCAAAATTCTCTCATCATCTCTGCCTACTTCTGCTTCAGAAATGCTTATATAACTTATGAAAAATTCAAATCTCTTTGATCCTTGGTTTCCCCATTTGAGCACCTTTATGACTTATGAATAACATGGGGCTTTTATGTTATAATAATATCTACATCATATGACATTTTATGAGTATTAGATTAAATAAGGTAATAGATGTAAAAATATATTTCAAACTCCAAAGAGTTTCATAAATGGAAGACCTTATTTATAAAGGTATTGTGTGGCCAGAGTACAAGGGGCTTTAAACATTAGGCTTACAAGTGTTGACTTACTCTTTGGGGAATGGGGAACCCTTAAAGTTTTTAGAAAAGGCAGTACAAAACCCAAGGAGAACTTAAGGAACATGGATCTAACAGTAGCCTTTGTGGTGAATCAAGAGATCAAAAGACTAAGTGAGGAGTGTGAAGTGGGGTGGTTAGAAAACTAGTTGAAATGAGAGGTAAATAAGAGTCTGAACCTGCATAATGACAATAATAATAATAATAATAATAATAATAATAATATAAAATATTATGTACAGATAGAATCTATGAAATCAGCTAAAGAATGAGGAGGGTGGGTTAAGAAAGAATAATATATGGCTTTAAGGGTTCAATCTCAGCTCTAGGAGACAAAAATCAAGGAATTTAGGAGATGGGCCTGGGTGTTTTTAAAAGATGGAATACCAATTTCAGCATATGTTGACTTTGAGGACTTGTCAGAGCACCACGTTGCATGCTAAGAAGCATTAAATGAAATCAGGAAAGAAGTCGGAGGATAAAGTAATCACAAAGTGAAGAGTCATTTGCAAAGAAGTAATAATAGGAGCCCTGAGAATGGGGAACTTTGATGAGATAGATACTTAGGGACAGAGGGCTGTATAATAAAAATAATTATTATATTTTTATATATAATAAAAGACCATGAGAAACTGAGGCTCCAGAAAGAGGGTAGAAGGCAGGGTCAGAAAAAAAAAAAAAAGAATATGGCAACATGGATGGGAGAAGTTGATATTTTCATAAAAATATGCTATCCTATATTTTAAAATACTTTACTAGATGCCAAGATGGGAAGGACGGCAAATAATCATTAGCAATGCAAGTTTTGAGGATATACTTGGCAAGGATTAGGAGGATTGGAATTGTGTTTGTCTTCTTTAGTATATCACTATCACCAAGTAGAGACCTCATATTTCTGAGCAGTTTATTAAATATTCCTGTGAATGAATGAAAGATGAAAACCAGACTTTGAGAGTTTAATAAGTGAACTGTTAACAGAGAATTTTAAAAATTAGAAAATATAGACTGCTCTTCGAAGACAATTGCAATGGTACAAAAGATTGTATCATGGACACAGGTAACTACTGATAACGAACCTTTATGTGTAGCTTACTCTTTCTTAACAGTCTTAGGGAGGCATTATTTTTATCTCCATTTTAAAGTTGAGAAAACTGAGGCATCAAGAGATTAATGTTAAACCGAAAGTCACATAGCTGTTCATGGAAGAAGGTAGGAGACATCTGATTATATCACTTCTCTACTTAAAATTCTTTGATAGCTTCCATATTGAATCATTAGTGTCTCCCACAGTGAAGTATATATTACTTTTCTACCAATGGAGAGACCAAGACACAGGAATCAAGTTATTTGCCCAAGATCACACACAGTTAATTAGTAGTGGAGATGGTTTAAATCCAGGCACTCTGATTTAGATCCCCTGATCTTATTGATTGTGTAACACCATCTCAAACGACTATATGTTTGACATGAGTCCTAGACATGAGATATTAAGCCTAGATAGAGCATTAACAAACATCAGAATAAAAGCTGATAAGTTGGGAGAAAATGGAACAAAGAATAAAAGCATTTCATTATGAATCGTAAGTCTAGTAGGAATTGACAGAAGGGGAGAAGTGGCAAATTATCCAAGTTCTTGGAGGAACAGTGATCCTGAGTGATGCTGAGATCTGGGGTGGGTTGTACTAGTGGATGAGTGAAGATGAGTGGAAATAGAGAGTACTAACATTGAAATTTAAAGACTTAATGAGACTAAGATTAAAAGGATAAGTGAGAAGAGCTTCATTAAACAAATCTAGGCAAACGAGACCTCTTTTCCAGGCATGGTGTCTCAGAATTATGGTATGCACATTATATATCAATGATAGCGTATGATCTTCTTGGAATTTATCTATGTAATATGTTAATCCCATTTTACTTCTTTCAATTCTACATCTGTGAGCTCAAAGAATTTCTAGATGGGAATTAATAGGATATCCTTTTTAAAAAAATCTACAAAACTTGGTCCCCAAACTTGCAAGTGGTCAATATTCAGTATATGTATGCATAATGGGGATTGTGCCTAGAGCAAAAGCTCCTCTCTCTTCTGAGAAAAATATTATATCAGGCACCCTCCATTCATTCATACTTTCTTAGGGGATGTTGAGGAATGATTTTTCTTAGGGGAAGTCATTTGAGGGACATATTTTCAGTTGAGCTGGAATGGATTTGGTTTGGAATTTTAACTGTCAAAGTTGAAGACCTCATGGGTAACAGAAGACACCATATGTTCTGGTACTCTATTCAAATAGAGCTCCCCTAAAAGTTATTGTCATGCTGCAGCACTACTTCGAGAACTAAGCCAGAAAAAACAGAAGTCCTGTCTATTGCTCTGAAGTTCTTTCACTGTTTCCTTGATGAAACAACCCCATTTAACCTATACGTATGGCCACTGGAATTTGGACAGTGGTAAGAAATGCAGTAAGGGTTAGTAGTAGTAGCTAAAACTGAAAAGACATAGCTTCACTCTAAGGAGAGAACTGCATTTGAGATTTATTATTCTTACATGCTGGACGTTCCCCCTTCAGATACACACATTTGCACACATGCAAACACATATCCTCTCCTTGATGAAATTTTTCTTTAAAAATGGACACTTTTCGAATATTGAACCAGCCCTGTAAGCCAGGAATAATGTTTTTACATTGTAGTACTTGTTTTGCTTGTTGGTGGTGTTTGCTTATTTAATACATTCCGTCAAGGACAGAAATTACATGCTGTTTTTTTTTTGTTTTGTTTTCTTTTTTTCCCCTAGGAAGTGTGTCTTGGGTTTTTCCCTTATTATTTTCATTAGTTTTTTTTTCCTCTTCTTTTTTTGGTGGTGGGGGTGGTTATGTTTAAATGAAGTTGCTTTTACAACACCAAAGACTTAATCATCCATTTCCTATATAAAAGGTAACTACTTTTTTGCATGGACCTCAAGTATATTGTAGTATAGAGGTGGAAGTTAAGGAAAGGTATTAAGCAGGCTGTGTTGTAGCTTATGGGCAAGTAATAAATTGTATCATGTATCTTGAATGTATCATAGATAAGCTGCTATATAATGATTGTCACTTCAGAAAGCTGTGAAATTAGGTGATTAACTAGTTGTTACTTAACTTTCTAATTTCTGTATAAGTCTAATTACATGAAATAGAAGTTGGGGTTTTGATTTTTTACTTTGCTTTTCTGTTTGGAGTGTCATTGTAACTACTGTATTGTAAATGATGGAAAATAATTGCATATGTTAAAAAAATAAAGAAATAAACAGAAAAAAAATGGACACTTTTCAAAGGCAGGCTGAACATCAAGATACATATAGGACCTGCTGAGGTAGAAAATATAATTCCTCTCTAACAGGGGACATTTCTTTAGGTTCTGATTCATTACAGGTTCAGTACGTTAGGGAAAGAGACAATAAAAGGCAAAATTAAAAAAAAAGAGCCATATTTTCACATAACAGAAAGTCAACTTCCATAGACGTTTGTGTCCTTCTTCAGAGATTTTTTTTCCCTCTTTGAAACTTTTGCGGATACAGTTTTGTAACTGTGCTGTATTAGCCTCAGTGATAACCCAGGGAGGGTCAGTCTACAACTGGCTCTTGGATTACAAGAGAACAGAAGTTAGAGTTGTACTAATAGCATGCAGGGAGTTCAGTGCTTTCGGCTTTGAAGCCTATCTGTCAATTTTTCTTAAAATACACACATACATACACTGCCTTCAGTCCTTTCGCTGCCTGATTAATGCAGCTCTGTTCCTCTAAGGCTAACACATGCTGCACTCGCCTTGTTTCTAGCAGCACAGCCCCTCTGGTGTTGCCCGAATTATACCTGGTTCTTTCCGACAAATTATTGTGATGATTAAGAAAGTTTGATGATATATCATTTTTTAGATTCCAGACCTCCTGTCAGATAATAGAGTCAGAAGTGTAGGGCTGCAGCAGTTATTCCATATCAATGCTCTGAGTTCAAATAAAGTGTCAGGATGACTAAGTACAAGGGATTTGTGGAATGCTTTAATGTTGCCTCATTTCAAATCACTTCATAAGCAGCCTGGTAATGAGCTCAATAAATTCTGTTGGAGGAGAAAAAAAAAAAAAGAAAGCCCTGTATTCACTACAGAAAAAGTAGGTTGCTATTTTATAATTAGGCCTCTGGGCTGGTGGGAAGGAGTCTTATTTCCTGTTTGAAATCCACTTTGTTAGCTCTGTGATGTGGAGATGGCTAAATGAGTATGAAATATTATAATTAAGGACATCACAAGCTGTTTATCTTATCAGTAGTGTTTTTCCTTAAAGGCTGCCTCATTGACCACTTGTGTATTATAACCACTTTTTTTCTGTGCTTTGCCAGTTGTAACCAACAGAGGTTTATCTGGTACTAAGGGGAAAAGAGGAGATATGAACAGCAGCCCAGCAACGAGAAGTTACGCGAGAGACCTAAATTGCTTTTATTTTGCTCAAATCAGGCATTCTTTTCATTAACTGCAATGAGCTATTTGTTTATGAAATAAACAAGTTTGTGAGAACTTGACTTAACCTGGTGACAGCGTGTTGCCCAGGGCCAAGGTGAGAGGGGCTATCTTGGACATCCTGCTAAACAGGGTGTTTTTGTTTTGAAGCTAACACAGAAAACCTTGGAAAATGAGGACTGGTTTATTATTGATTGGGTGGAAAGCAGGTGGCCATGTCCATCATCTCTGGTGTGATTTGAAAGACTCTATATTATGATAATCTTTTGACTTGCCAACTTCTTGTTTCCATTCACTAGTGGGAGGGTGAGGCCTGCTCCCATATAATAGACTGAAATGACAATTTTTCACCAGGTTCTGCTGTAAAGGTCTGGATAGCAGTTATTTGCCTGATAAGCCATTTGGCTGAGCTGAGAGATCAATTCATATATTCACAGCACTTGCCCTAATGTTGATTTCTGAAAGGTCCTGTTCTCAGAAAACAGAAAAATTTTAAGGTGTTCCTAAGGATAGACTCAGTGTATCTGGACATTCAGCGTTGGTTGGCCCTTGACAAAATGATGGACACGGTTTTGGGTGACAAGTTTTCCTTTTGAATTTCATCCACAAATCTGCCTTATTTCTAAAATAAGAAAGTCCCTTTCATATTAATGCTGTCTCTACAAGTTCCCCATCAAATTCCTTTAAATAAGGTATTTAACAAAGAAGTTTACAAAGGAGTGGTACTTCAGTCACATTAAAAGTATTAATACTGTCTGATATGGTTTTATGTGATACCCAAGGCCACTGCTTATCATTATGCTCATGAACTGCCCCAAACATCAAACCAAGGGGTGAATGTTGAATGAAATCTGGCATCACTCAGTTTACCCGGCCCTGCATCTTGGATGGGTTTGGATTATCCTGGAGGAATGGGTGACTTTCTATAATTCATAGCTCACAGAGGGTGTCTGGTGGCTAATTTGTCCAAAAATGCCTCATAAGTTGAAGCCAGGCCCCATATTGTTTTTACCAAAGAAAAAAGAAATAAATGTGTCATTATAGTCTTTTCATTATCATAGATATTATTTGAATACTAGGGCTCCTGAAATAACCTTATGTAAGCAGACCTGGCTTTTCCTATTCACATAATTAAGCAAACATTTGCATTGATTGTATGAAATGCCAACATTGAATTTTAGCCATGATCTAGAACAGGGGTTGACATTTTTTTATAAAGTGTCAGACATTCAGCGTTATAGGACTTGTAGGCTATAAGGTGCCTGCTTATCATGACTGCATCTCTGCTGTCATAGCAGCGAAGCCACCATAGACAATACGCAAATGAATGGGTATGGCTTTGTTCCAATAAAACTTTATTTATGGATTCTGAAGTTTAATGTCATGTTACTGTCATATGTCACCATTTAGAAATGTAAAAACCATTCTTAGGTTGAGGGCCATACAAAAATAGACTGTGCGGGCTGGATTTGGCCTGTGGCCAGTAGTTAGATGATCTCTACATCCCTATTCTGGAATAGGTTTCAAGTAGAAATCTTCCTCTCCTGGGGGCTGAACGTGGGTGGGGGCAGGCTCCCACTGCATGAACATTGTAACACCACTGACACACTTCTGGACACTGTTGGATGGTCAAAGAAGAGCATGATAAAAAGATGACATTTCTAAAAGCCTCGATTCTTGTAAATTTTAAATATATCAAGTTGGTTTTAGGTAGTAAAGCACATTAAATATTACCATTGAAATGCAAGAGGGGGTAACCACAAATCGAGATCTACCCATTTGGAAAACATACTAAGTGCAATACAACTGCTGAGTTTTGTTTGGTATCAGCAGAATCCTTGCACTCATTTATTCATGAGTTGGTTCAGCTATTCAGCACCTACTGTGTGGAGGGTCCATGAGGATCCTTAAAATGGAGGAAAGTGCCAATCATGGTTGGCATGGATGAAATCTTGAGAATTCCCGGAAGGAAAGCATTCCGGAGTCAGAGTGGAGCAGCTACAGAAGGCTGGCAAATAGCCGCCAACAGATGACCTGGCTTCTGGGTTTGCCCTGTGAGCAAATGTGGCATGTACCTTAGGAGGGGAAGAGGTGGAGCCCCAAGTGACAGCAGAATGTAAACAGCAACTCAAAGCCACCCACCAAAGCATAGCTTTCAAGTGTGCACAATGGGCTTTCAGCCACAGAAACTAAGATCTCAGCCGCTTCATCTTCTAGGATAAAGGATAGTTATACTTTGCATGCATATTTGGCAACTCAAATCTTTGCCTCTTTCCTCCTGAGGTTTTTATATTTTTAACAAATACCTCGTTCCATCTGTAGTTGATTCATTGCTTTTTCTGCTATGCTTGATGTATTCATTATTTCCAGGACAGCTACTCTGAAGTAACGCCCTATCAACACCCCCACGCCATCATTACCACCACCTCATACACAGATACAATTCCCTGAAAGAGAAATCATAATTGCATCTTGGTTTTTCAATGGCAACATTAATTGAACTGAAAAAGATAAGAATTAATGTGGCTTATTATAGTCATCCGGAATTCTGGCGCTCCCAGCTGAAATGAAATGCGTGGGGAAGAAAAAAAATTATTCTGGCTCCAAAGTGCCAAAACATCTGGATGAAACCTGAAACGTGAAATATGAATTCAACTCCCAGATATTTTGTCTTCTAAGTGACAAGCATGTTATATTTACTGATTTAGCTGCCTTAAAACTTATATGAAGAGCTATCTAGAATAAGGTAGTGACATAAATGTATTAACTCTAACGTTTGTGGAGGGCTTTGTGTTTCTAAGTCTTTTTTCACACGCTGTGTTTTACTAAAATTTTGTAACTACACAGGGTCGTATTAACATCAATTCCATTGTGGAGGTGTGGTGACTGAGAATTAAGGTGTGAAGGGACCTGCTCCAATTCAATTGGCAGTAAGTCTAGGCAGGGACTGAGATTTCAGTCCATCTAAGTCAGACGTGCTTCCGTTTATACGAAATTGCACTAAGCTCCCTCTGTGAGTGTGGTTAGAGAAACCAAGCAGTATAAGCCACAGTCTTTGATGGATTGCTGTTATCTGCAGAGTCTTCTGTTGAGAACCTCATCTCAGTACCCCACAACATCTCTGCTACCCTTGTCCCCGAGATGTGAACAACTGGACCAAGATTCTGTGCTTGCTGCCTTATGCTTCTCTTTCCCAAGAGCTTAAATGATGTGCATGTTGTTTAAAGTTTCCAAATACCAAAATGTTTAGCAAAGCCAATATTTTCTATCATACTGGGCAGATCTACCCTTCACCTTTGATGTAATAATTTATCATTATAGGCAGATGTATAATTATTATCATCCCTAATGAGACCGAGATACAAATTTCATGTCTGATGTAATTCTGCCAAATAATTTAATGTAGTGCAGTTTAAAAAATGGCATGGATCATATATTTGCTTAGTGGTCTGTGAGGGAAACCAAAGTCAGTCTGACTGCAGCCCTGTCAGGATGGGGTACCCTACCATCTCATGGAAGAATGTTTATTTTAGAAAAAGAGAAAACCTGTTCATGAGAGTGTGGTGATGCTTAACTGCTTTCCAAATCTAAAATAAATTTTACATAGAGAAAAATCCTCCAAACATTAGGACAACTGTTTCATAAGCCAGAGAAACATTTTAGAGAGAGATGGGGACAGAGGATCTGAAGCAGATTATCTGCTAACAGGCTGACAGCAGTGAGCCCAATGTGGGACTCAACCTCACAAACCGTGAGATTATGACCTGAGCTGAAGTTGGATGCTCAAGCGACTGAACCACCCGGGTGCCCCTGCATACCTTCTTGTATCTCTGCCGATACCTCCATATTAACATCCTGCAGGCTCACTTCAGTCCCCTTTATAGGCTTAGACAAAGAAGATAAAAATCTTAATTAAAACAAAAGTGGAAAATCATATCTAGGAAAGATGCAATGTAGATTCCCCACCCCGCCACCCCCAATCTTCTGTTTCATTCCCACATCCTGAATTCCTCTTTCTCCACTGAGAAGCCCAAAACATTCATGGCTGGTAGACATGAAATTAGATGACCTTCATTCCTGTGTAAGTGGAGATGTTTTCTGAAGCAAGTTGAGGTTTTGTGTCTTAAGTCATCGGTTCATTCAACAAACATCTATTATATATAGCAGCTGTGCTAAGCAGAGGTGAGTCTACCCCGCCACGTACCACCCCTAAATTGAACAAGGAAATCGCAGCCCAGAAGGCTGTTAAACAATGGAGATATGTTAAACAATTAAGATAGAGTATGATGAGAGATGTGCTCAGCATTATTAAACAATATGGGCGGCAAATCTAATCCAGACAAAGGAGAGTAGGCTAGGCTCCCTGGGGGAGGAAAAGGCATATACAATTAATGAGGGCCTTCTAACTGCTTGTCTCCTGTCACTCTGGGGCTTTCCAGTGGAGGGGGTGGGGGTCAAGTACTATTTCTCTTCTCTCCTGATCTGCTCCCTGCTGTCTGTCGTGTCCTCCGGATCTGCAAGCAGAGAAGCAAAGCCCCTAACCTGTCACTGCCCAAGTGGGTAGAAGGAGCTGTCACTTTGGCTGTGTCTCCTGTACTAGTGTTTTTACTTCAGAGACAGAAGCCACCATCTCTGGTCTAGCAACTCACTAATACTGATCCAGCACAGACCTGGGCACTGAATAAAGGCTGCTGAATCAAACCAGATTGCTGTTCTTATGTTCCTACCACTCTATTCCATGCTTGAACCTTCCGCAACCTTGACTCTGAATGAGGACTCACACCCCAGCTCACACTGCCATCTCTTGCCTGTGCCCCGCTATCAGAGAAGCTGTGTGCAGGTACTTCTCCCCAAGGAAAATCCCTCTCCAACTTTTCCAGTTAGCTCTTTTCTTTTGGAATTTAATGGGGTCTGGCCACTGGAATCTCCTCCTCCTTGTGGTCCCGAGAAAAACCAAGAAAAGAAAGCCTCCCTTCTGATTCAGAACCATTGTCTTTGAACACAATTTGTGTGGTTCGAGGCTCCCTTTCCAAGGATGAATTTATTCTCAACCTTGTGTCTTAGTCTTTTCTATGAATGAATAAAACAGCTTTGTGAGCTAGTCCTCCACATCTACACAGACACATGGGAATCTTCCAGAGAACACACTTTACAATCAAGGTGTAAGGTGGGGGGCAGGCAGAATGAAAAGGAAAAGTGCAGGGTCATGGGGTATGAAACACTGACTCGGGGAACAGAAGGCCATCCCTACCTGACTTAACCCTTACACACCTAACATTCCAGCTTCCTTGACTCAGCTTCGAGACAATTCTTTGCCCAAAGGGAATGGATACTCAGGGGGAATGTCTGGAGGACACCCTTGGCTGTGGGTCTTTTTGCCTCTTGGATCTCTTTGAAAGCTGATGTGAGGCTGCCTTTAACCATATGAGTAACAACAAAAACGGGCACATGAGATCTGGCAAACCATGCACCCTTTGGGGTGATAAGAAAGCCAAGTATGGCTAGATATGGGGATTTTTCCTCAGGAGGTTTAATTTTTTTTGCTAGCATGACATTTAAAAACTACCAATATTTATGGATAATTTTTAATTTGGTACTGAAAGATGGCTTGTCATTAAATGTCGATGATTGCCTTTTAATAAAATATTTATGTGTATATTTTTGTTTCTGATGGTTTCTATTTTAAAATATCTAGGACCCCTGACCTGGGGGACTCCTCTCATTTTAGAATCGATCCCTTTTAGGCTCCTCTGAATATAAGTGGGCACGGTTTAAATGCACGATAGATATTTGTCAAATTATACTGAATAAAATTTGGAATTATATCTGTTAATAGCTGAAACCCTTGGACATTTAAGGAACAGATCATAGTATCACAGTATCTCAGTGATGTTTTAGCTGCCAAGTAGGAGTAACCAGCTTGCACACAGTTGCTGTCATTTTATTATTTCTCATTTTGATGCTTTTCGTCTGCTGTTCGCTATCTTATTAGTACCTCCTATTGGGAAATATTTTTCTTTAGCATAGTATCTTAATAACCATCGAGGTGGCTTACTCAGGGTTTCCTAATGCTCAGCATGACCAGGAATTATAATGTGGTAAATATTGTGTGGGCAAAGTGAGTGCATTTTAAAAATCTATCACTGGTTGATTTTTTTTTTACCTGTTATTTAGACACATTGATTATATATAGTCAGTCTCTGTTGAGAAATATGATTTCTGACAGATGGGACAATCTTTTCTTATGGGTTATAATTTGGAATAAGAAAATAAGACCCTTTAAAGAAATCCATACCTAAATTTGAAAGACAGAGTTTCATAATTTTAATCCCATCAGTCTGTTTTCAGCAGTGCCTTATTTGATGAAGCTCATTAGCCTGGGTCTATAGGTGAACGTCATCATAACCAAATTAATATTGTATAAAAAGTTGTTGTTTCTTAGCAGCTTCTTTTTCAATTTGTTTATATAAGTGAGTATTTCACTGTTAAGGAAGCAAATGCACAGTTTTCCTCTTCTTGGGCAATGTGCAGCATGACAGACTATGTTTTTGATTCTTTATTCACAATATAATTTTTATTTATGCAACTCTTACTTGAACAATGTGTATTTACATTTATTTATTTTATCACCTTCCTCTCACCCTTTGCACCCTTAAAAGCTTCAGTGCAGCTACAGCCATGCACACGATGTTATATGATGCATACTTCATCACTTGGCAAAGTCATTAAGAATCTGCCAAATTAATTCAATGCTGATGAATTTTGGACAGATAGTGAATGCCTTTTATATTTGGGAACTTCTGCCATTCATAATTTTGAGCTTTTAGGTCACTATGCTATTTTTTCCCCACTTAGATAAGAAATCATTGTGGCAGGTAAGAGTTTGCAAATGGCTGTTTATAGTCAATTCCTGATTATACTTGGGGGAGTCATTGCTGATTATCTTCTGCAAATCTTGCTTTCAAATTCTATTGACATTCAAACAGAATGGGCTATAAAGTCATTTGTGGTTATTACTCAATACCTTTTGTCTAATTTCCCTTCCCCATGTAGCCTATCACCCAGTAGGAGATCTTTTATGCCAAAACACTTAATTACTTCCCCCAAATCAGTGAAGGTTAAAAACAAAACAGAAAAAAACAAAACCAACAGAAAAAAACAAATATAGCATATTTATAGCCTTTCACCCTGATTCATGATTTGTTTTTATCTGTTTGACTTTAGGCTACTTGCAGAACAGAAAGGAAGTGGCAGCTGCTTTGAAGGTACAGCAAGACTTTCAGATACTACCTCCTGTCTTGTTCTTAGGGCCCCACTATGCGGGGGAGGGGTGGTTGGTAAGACCATGCTTGGGGAAGAGACATACTTTGCCTGCGCCTTGTGCAACCAAACCTTGGTGTGTGTGAAGGTGCTTCTGTGTATGTGTGTGTGTGAGGATATAGGTTAAAAGAGAGCAAACATTTTTGTCTGTCTGTATGCATGCATTATATGTAAATTTATATGCATATGTGAAAATAAATAAATAAAATAATTCGATGAAATCCCTGCCTTCTGTGTACAAATAAGGAACACCTACATCCTATATTCTTATCCGCTCTCGGAAGCTTGTGTTTTTGTAAATCTAGAGCAGATAAAGCCTACTGGATACATGTAAATCTTTATTCTCCAATACCAGAATATTTTTCCTCAAGTGGATTCTGTATTTTTTTTTTTTTTTTTTTGCAGCTGTGAAGTTTTTCTGGATAAAGTTCAGGGACAACCTCGTGACTGAAAGGTAAGCCTTTTATTTTTAAAAGAATATTCGTCTCACCAGCTTCCCCATTAACAAAACCAAACTGTTTTGTGTTTCTCTTCTTTGCAATATTATACATAATGAATTTCATATGAATATTTCTATGAAAGGGAGAAGTTCCCCTCTTCTTTGTCAAAGCTTTTGCTTGTAGAGTTCATTGTTGGTTTGGATGCTGTTATTGCTGCTGACCTCCCTCGCCCCCCATTTTTAGAAGCACCGTACGACCCTCAGAAGGCAATACTTTAAGGGTGTTTCTACTTCACCTGTTAGAAGATCTAATGTATTTCATCATTAGACTCCTGCGGAAATATACAATGAAAGTAGGGGATCTGGTTAGTGCTGGAGGCAAAGTACTACTAACTCATCCCAAAAGATTGCTTTTTGATTAAGGGGCTCTTGCTGTAAGGTGCTCAGTCTTTCTTGCCGCTGATATGAACTGCTATTCTTGGCTGTATAACCTAAGTTGAACATTTGATTTTTTTTTTAAAGAAACAGCAATTATATTAAGGAGTCCTCATGTGAGATATAATTCCTTGAAAATTTCAAATAGAGTTCAAAAAGCAGATTCAACATCGTACCACAGAGTTAGGCAGAAACTCGTGAGAGAGAGGGGTGGTGGAGAAAGATAGGGGTAATTCTGCCCAAAATGTTTTGTGGGTGAATGGGACCGTGTCAAATTCAATTCAGACTTGAAATCTTCCCTACTGTAAGTAAATGGAAGGTAGTCAAATGAATAGCTGAGCTTAGAAAACAGATAACTCTTTTCTTCCCTTTCACATACCCTAAAGAGTTAAAATAGCTTGCCCTTAGATTTTTTTTTTTTTTTTTTTTTTTTTTTGAGAAGGAGAAGGAAGTAAAAGGGAGTAGGAGTAAGCCTAGGGCAACTATATAATTTATTGTCCAAACTGGGACACTTTTGGAGTTAAAGGTACTCTATTAATAATTACACCGGATAAAAGGTAGAAATCAGGACTCTTGCAGGCAAACAGAGATGTTTGGTGACCCCTGGGAAGTACAATTAATAGGGCTTTATGTCCCTAGACTTGTAGCCTTGCTGTGACCATGAGCTCACAGTAGAAACATTATTTCTATTGATGGCTTTTTTCCCCTAAGGTTTCTGATCATAAACTGTCTGTGGTGTAGGCAATCTCAATTACACTTTGTGTAGGGTAGGTTTTCTGTTCTTGACATTCTGTTATTAGATTAGCTAGCATTTTATTGTTTCTTTTGTATATGGGCTTCTCATATTTGATACAACTGGAATGTGTAAGAAGAAAAAGTATTTGATAGGATAGCTAAAGCAGAACATCAAAGCCCACTGTTTGAATTATCTCGAACTGTTCGCTATCTTTTGTTCTTCAGAAGCCCATCTATCTATGAATCCTGCCTCTTGTATTCCTCTAATGATACTGTTTTCTCATTTTTACTGAGAAAGTAAGAAAGCAGAAAGAAATCTGCTGGGATTGTTTTATAAAAACCCTCGATTTTCCTCTCATAGTAGGGCTCTTTAAAGAATGAAATGCATGATCAGTGCGTAACCTTGGCCTAACACAGTAGCATTTGGTGCTTCACAAAGTTCAAAACTAAAGGGATCAATTTTCAGCAAGAGCAATTATGTGCTAACATTCTGGAAATAAATGTACTTTGTTTTGTTCTGTTCATCAGCTATCAGCTCTAAGAGTTTCGGATGGCAGCTTTCGCTTTGCATTTATTAAAAATAAGAAAGTTTACTTGAGAAAAAGAAAACTAAAAGTCAAACTAAGTTTGCTGATTTTACAATACCGTACAGTCCGATTTCTTGCAGGCCTTTTAGACATACTGTGTCATAGAACAAACAGACCAGCCAATAAACCAAAGCAGTTAGTTATGTCCACCAATTAATTATGAAGAGCTCATAAAATGCCAGACTTCGTGCTAAGGGTTTTACATACATTATCTCGTTTAATCCTTATAGGAATCCAATTGTAGGTATGATTTCTATGTAAGAGATGGAAAAGAAAATCAACCTCAAAGAGGGTAAATTACTGGACCAAACTGACAGAGCTAAAAAATAAGCCAAAGACTTTCAGACCGAGGTTACATGAAACTAGCTATTTACTATTTATAAGTGACAGGATCTAGATAAAATGATCAAAAGGACAAAGTATGCCTTTTGTAATTAAGTTTCTAATTGTATTATTGAACACTGAATGTAAATTTTCAACACCAGCATTTTAGTACCTATAAAACCTCATTATGGAAGCAAAAGCTACGAGGAGTATCCGTGTGCACCTCCATATTTCACTTTCCTCTCTTCCTTCCAAACTTGACCAAACTTCTTGTCTTTCGTATGCATCTCCCTGACTGAATAGGAGTGATATCCCAGAGCTAGGCGTAGCAGCTCTTGGTTCATTCCCTGCTCTGGCATGACAAGTCACTATTTACTTTTCCAGCCATCTTTTTCCTTAACGATCCTGAGAACCCCTCCTCCTTCAAAGGCCATCAATTTGATAACTCCCATCAATAAGTGAGTGTTGAATTAAATTTACTAAACGGAATCACATCTCTCCAGACCCTAGTCTCGCAGCGAGCTTCACCGTGTCCTATATTTCATGTCTGTTCTGCCCAGGAGAAAACTGGATATCAGAAAGAAAAGAAAATGTTTGATAAATTCCTATATCCTGTTATAGAAGATAATAAAAATGTATTGATGACCCTTTGGGAATGGCTTTTACAAATGGTGACTTTAGCGTGGATTGCAAAAAGGTGCCTCCTCTGGTCAGGATAATTGCAAAATGAAACTTCCTGGGGAAGGAGGAGGCCGTGGTGTGTTTTGACCACTCCCTCTGCCCCAAAGAGGGAGCAGTACTGAGTCACACGTGTCTTGGTGAGTACCCTCGGGGGCATGGTGGCTCTGAATACATTTTTACTTTTCTATATTAAGTAGGGAGAATACAGAAGTAAACATTTTCATAGGAGGCCAACGGTTGTTAATTCGTAAAGCCACCTTCTTTCACATTACTTATATTTTGGAGAAATATAATGAATAGAATTAGTTATAGCATTGCTATTAAGCATTAGCAATATGGTTTGGCATCAATTAGACCTGCATTCAAATCCTGTCTGTGACACTATTTGCAATGTGACTTGAATATATTACTTATCTTCTCTGGTCTCATTTTGTTCATCGGGAAATGAGATAATAAAGTTCAACCACCCAGTGTTAGAGGGGAGGATTAAATACACGAAGGTAAGCTGCTAGCATGAAGAATGCATTCAGTTTTTGTTTGTTAGTGTAGGATCCCAATACGCCCTGCTTTTGATTTTTAAAGATGTGCTTATGTCCTTAGCATATTAATTAGCACTATTAAAATAAATGAATAAGTGAAAAAGAAATATTGTATAATAAGATGGACAAAAAGAGTGCTAAATTGTAGTTTTAAAGTGGTAGCCTATGTTGCTTCCTGATTTGTATTTTTTTTTTTTGTCTCATAGAAACCAAAGAACGTGAGCACTATTACTTCTTTATGATGAATGTGGTTCATTGCCCTTCATCATGTTAAAGGAGAGATATTTAGGTAGAAACTGCATTTCAGTATCAGAGTTGAATCTATCCTGTCAGTAATACTTACTCAATAAAAGGAACACTTTTAATAAATTACTTTAATGGACATCACCTTATAAAATGCAAAGTTATTGGATTGTTTTCTTATTTGTACAATCTGTGTTTTATTCTATCTATTTGTGATGAGCACTTTATTTGGTTTCTGTCACATCTTTCTTCCAGAAAAGCTTTACTTTGGAGCTAGTGACCCAACTTACACATGGAGTTAAGTGATAGGAAATATTCCTCAAATACTGCCCTTATGAAACTGCTAATAATGCCTGTTTTCCATTAATGACCTGAAACACATAAAGCCTGTGGCATTTCAGGCAAAACTGTGTTGATTACAGTGTTTCTTCTATGTTATGCAGAAAAGAAATTTTTTTCAGTTATCACACATCTTGATTAATATGCACAGATCCATTTTGGGGCATACAAAATATCATTAGAAATATCTGCTGGGCATTCTTTTGAAACTAAAAGATGGGATAATATAGTGAAATTATTTAAGGCAGATTATGAAGAACATGTTATATAAATGGTGAAATTCCCGCTCTGCTCCTCACTTGAACTAGCAATGCAATTTTTTAAAAAATCAAATAATGGGGACATGTTTTACGGTTTTGTCCTGTACCCGTGTTAACATCATTGTTTGGTTTGCTGCACAGTGATTCTAATACTATTTTATAAATACTGTAGTATTGTTTCTCATAGACATGAGAGAAAAATGAAGGTGGAACTTTTAATATCAGTGACGTTTCTCACCTTCTAACATACATTTTCCTACCTTTGTGGTTCCGATATAGCTGGTGTGTGAATCTAGGAATAAAAGGCGATGTCGGGTTTGCGGGTGACGGAATTAGTCTTGCCTGGATGACTGGCCTGGGGGTGCAGCGCGCTCTCTGTAGCTTGGCTCGCCTCTCAGGGAAGCTCTATCATGGGATTATAGTGTTTTTTCAAGCTGTCTGATGAGGGACTTTTAACTCACAACATCTAGGTATTGCAAGGCCTTCTTTCCGTCTCGGTTGCTAGAAACACACAGCCTTTGTCAGGCTACAGAATGTTTTAATTCCCAATGCAAATCTGGGTGACATGTTTGTTACGCTTGTGGATATACCTGACAGATCCTATTCTGAGTTTTCCAGGAAAAAACACACGGCAGCACGTTTATGGGATATCAGTCTTTTTATGTGAGCATAGCACGCCTTTTAGTAATTGAGGAAACCGTGTCAGACTGGAGTTGATTTGATATAAAAATAACTTGCAAGTTGTGTTTGTGTATAATTCCTAGAGTAAGATCATTTTAACAGAACTGGTTGTTAGTTTTAAGAATGGTTTTATGGTTTGTACAAAGCAGTAAATAATAGTACAGACAAATAAAAATAAAACTTTCGTCACACCTTTGTCAACCTTTAGAAATATATTCATTCAGTTTTTTTAGTTACTTACACATATGTATACAGAATGTGTAGAGAATTATGGTGCATGCATTCAAATAACCTATAAAACAGAACAATTACACACACATTTCTGAAACCATAAGTCATAGGTGTTCGTAAAAGTATGCTGAAGTGTATTTAATATTCAGTGAAAACATAGATATTAAGAAAGCTTTCCTTGAGATTTAAACCCCATTCTTTATTTATAATGAGATACATTGCCTTTAGCCACCAAAACACAGGTTCAAATTCTGGGCATTTAGATGTGAGAAAACTCCCTGAAATGAATTGTTCGTCACAGTGTTTAATAATGTTACGAGGTTGACTCTGGAAACAGAGTCTCTAGGTAATAAAGGTCCTTGGGCCCAAAAGCACATCACATTTTAGATCACCTTACACTGTGGCCCAAGGTTATCCATTTCTGTTTTTAGAATTAAAGGAAGGGAAAATATGAGTTTTGAAATTTTTTATTATTTTAATTTACTATGTTAAAAATATGTTTCTTCAACTACAAAGTGTTAGTATTTCCAAAATTTCAGCAGTATCTCTTCTTTCCTTCTTTATCCATTACATCTTCAGCTTACTTCTGCCTCATTCTTATGTAAGGGTCTTTATTTTGAGGTTATCGTCCTCAATTTGGGGTTTATTATTGAAGACTCTTCCATGTATGCAAATGTAGGAAGAGCTAATAGCATGAAAGTAGGTGGGACTACATTAGAACTGAGCATGTATTCCTTAAATCTTTTCATCAAAAGGGCAAGAATTGTATTTGGATAATTGTGTTTTCTTTATTATTATTTTAAAAATAATTTTTCCTTTTCTTTTATTCTTTTTTATTTATTTTATTTTTGACTTTAGAGAGAGTATGCCAGTGGGGGAGAGGGGCAGAAGGAGAGAGAGAGAGGATCTTAAGTAGATTTCATGCTCAGCATGGAGCCCAACATGGGGCTCCATCCCATAACACTGGGATTGTAACCTGAGCTGAAACCAAGAGCCATCTGAGTCACCCAGGTGCCCCATGGAACATTCTAATAGTATTTGAAAAAAAATTGCTGTGTTGTTTCAATTAATATATTCAAATTTCTTTCTTCAGCTAAAGGGTGATAAGGCATTTAAATTTTTAGTCACATCCCTGAATGGGTGACATGTGAAAAAAAGCTTATCTTGTTCCAATTTGTAGGCCACCAGAATTTATTTTTCTCTTAATACAGGTTCAAGAAAGACTAAGCACCTTGCCTTACTGCTGTAGGAGAGGTTATTCTTAGACTCTACAAACTTATTGAAAGAGGATCACCATCCTCTTGGCTGGGGATGTACTGCTTTATTTTGAATATTTTCATGACTTTGTAAGGTATTGAGATCTATTGTAGCCTTCTATTGAATTATTTGCTATTGAAGATTTGGTGAGTCATTGAAGAAATGCTTTTTGACTTTTTATTTTTTTTCTTTCATATTATAAAGTGCCTGCTGGAGGGCTCAGGTATATCTAGGTTAATGTGTTTCTATTTCTGTACCCAAAAAACAAATGTGAGATCTTGGAAGGGTCATATTCACATCCCGGTTGACAATAATTGCTTAGGAGGGAGCACCTGCTGAAGAGGTGTAGGCTCTGCGGTAGAGCAAGGAGAAGGGGGCGGGGGGAGGCTTTAAACAAAAACTTTAACTGTAAAAGAAACAAGTTTTCCTCTGGGAAATTACTCAGAGTGCAATACAAGCATATTTTTCTAATTAAATAGATTAGTTTATGCCTTTGGCATTTAAAAGAAAGTCCTTAGATTCATAGCCTCCTGAGTTATAAGTATTTCCCAGGTTAATTCTCTGGAAATTAAATCTGGCCCTATTTCTTGCCATTTTGTTCCTTTCCCCCCCCTCCTATTCCCATTTCTCTTTTCACCTCCAGATCATTTCCTTCTTTCTCTTCATGATCTGTCCACCTTCTCTTTCCCTTCCTGAACTCTTCCACCAATGGAAATGGGACAAGCACTGACATTCACCTTCCATCTTTGTCCTCTAAATAGAATGAATTACCACTAGCCTGTGATCCCATCGGGCTCATTTTAGCCCATTTTTATGCATAGCGCTTAACCATCTGCCTTGAATAACAGCTGGTTGCTTACACATCCATCCCTATGACTGCATTTTGAGCATCTTGAAGGCAAGGGTACCATTTGCTTTCTTCCATCCCCCAATGTCATGCGTATGCTCTTGCACAGAGGAGGCACTAAAAAGAGATCGAACAAAGTGTGGTTAATCCTTATCAGTAAATAAGCCCTAAAAAAATCTGTGAAGAATCATCTTCCTTTTTTTTTTTTTTTTTAATTCACAGGCTTTCCCACTTCCTTGATCTTTTTATACCAACCTCTTTATTTCCTGTACACTCGCTGAGGTACTGCAGAGAAGAGGGAGAGACCGCACCTTTGGCGTGTGTCTGCTGTGCGTGCTGCAGACGCTGGGGATTCCCTGGGCCCCGGAAGAGAGCGGAGGAGGGACCAGTACTGAGAAAGAAATTGTATTGTACTAACAAGCAATCAATGGGAAATCATTTTAAGACTTTGACAATAATTTCCCAGTGGTTGGTTGTCTAGAAAAGGGAAGGGAAAAAGAAAGAAAGAAAGAGTGTTTTATACTGAATACCAAATAATTCCGTATGACAATGCAAATCAAGTTGGAATGCCAGGAGCGTAGAAATTAAAGCCCACTCAGCCATTAGGTTGTCTGTCTTGATCGAGAAGGCGTGGAGAGTTGTTCCCTTGGAAAAGCAAAGCAAAGGAAATCTAGAAAAGGAATTTGAAGGTAAGAGGCTTAAAATAAGAACATTTTGCAGTTTGTTCCAAACGAAAGTCCCTGCAAGTTGACAACACAAGGCTAATGCATCACTAAAGCGGGATAAAGTAAACAGAACGTTAGGTCAAGTCCTGCCATTCATTACCAGGGAAATTATCTTATAAAAAGATTAAAAGAAACAGGCATTAAGATCCTAAATAGCATGGCTTTACAATGGATCACTTAGAAGTATGGTCTGTGGCTTCATTCCGCAGGACACATTGGCAGACACACATAAAACAAATCGCTCTGAGTATTGAACATGCGATTCCAAGGTCTCCTGCTTCGGGCTTGTGTTTTACATAAGTGGTTTCTATGTTTGTGTCTTTGCTAATGAAAATTCATTTCCAACCTGCTACAGTGGACTTTTTGACTGTCTTTTTTGATGAACGGCTTTTCAGAATGTGATTTTTTTTTTTTTGAGGTTTCTGTGTCATGAAACGCTTCTTTAAATGCTGCATATTATAACAGAAAATCACATCAAGTAAGAAAGCTGGAATCGACGTTAGGTGAAAAAAAACCCACAAAACAAAATCTTTCTATTTTTTCCTCCTCTATTTCTTAAACCTTTTGGCACTGCCTTAATGGGCACTGGTTTATTTTGTAATATTGCAAAATCTGGGGCCAAAGGAAAATGTGCTGTGAAAAGTAAATGGAAATTTTTAACCTCTAAAAAACAATGCCATTTACTAAGAAATTTACATTGACTAGAGATGAGAGATTGGCAAGATGTCAAGGCCAGGGTCAGAGAACCGTGGCCAACGTTATCTGCTAGGCACTTTGTAGGAGCAATGTGGCCAAACGGAGTCATAGCCCAGCGTCACAGTCTTACCACAAGCAGTGTGAGACTTATGTGGAAAGAAGGATCCGAGCCCGATCTGGGCATTAGGGGTGGAAGTTCCCAGCTTTTGGCAAATGACACTGACATATTTTTTTTTTCTTCCATACCTAATTCTTCTGCTTCAGCGTATCACTGAGTGAACTTTGAAGCCCTGCTCCTGCTTCTCAGTAAATCTGAGATTTTCTGCTAAAGTCAAAAATCTTTAATATCACAGCAGACACTTACCTTTTAATAGATCAACAGGCAATATAACTTCTTTACAAAGATACATAGCTATTTACTTTACATAAACTTTACAAATAAGTCATTTGCCATCAGAGCCGCACCAGGTATCTGTGTACATCAACTGAAGTGGGGTGGGGGCAATTCAAATTTCACTTCTTTCAGAAGCCGTCCCTGGTGGCTACTCTGTTTCATGAGGCTTTGCCCTGTACTGAAAGTCTATTGTGGTGCCTTTGTTTTCTGTAACATTCAATTAATTATAGATAACTATGTATTCTTCATCCAGGGGTTTGCCTCAAAGCACTAAGGCAAATCTCCCCACACTTTATTATGTGATTCCAGAGGAGAGATACATATTTGTGTAAAAATCCAGACAGTATTTATTAGGTGTGCAGACATTTATTGAGCACCTACTATATACAACATGGTAAGTTAAGTGTTAGGCATGCAAAAATGGCTAAAATCTTTAAAGATGTTACTGCTAAGTAGAGAGAGCAGATTTATAAATAAGGAAATTACCTGCTACTCAATGTAACATAGCTAAAAATATGCCCAGTGCTGGAGTTGCCCAGAAACCAGTCAGATGATTTATTACCCTGGACCCAGGAAAGGGTACTAAGAAGTCCACTAGGATTCTTATTTCCAGATTGGGTTCACAGAATAACAAGAGTATTTGTTGTTGCTGTTGTTTATTATTTTTTAAGTGGACAAGGAAAGGAAAGGACATTGAAAGCATAACCATGGAAGTGTGAAACCGCATGTATTTATGTTTAGAAACGAAATGGACTTCTGTAAAGAATGGCATTAATAAGCGGAAAAAAACAGGAAATAACACTGAACAAACAAGGCAGAGATGAAAGGTCTTGCATGTCATGCCAGGGAACAGTGGGTTAGAATGAAGTCACAGTGAAGTAGCAAGGAATGACATCCTACAGAGAGGGAGGGTGTGCAGGGAGAAAATCCTTAGAGGTCCGAAAGCTTGGGGCCAAATTGGTGTCCAGGCAGATGGCTTTCTAGGACTCAGTAACTTCTGGAAGCACTGTGCTCCCACACCACAGTACGATGATTAAAATGCAGAGTTATGATCCCAAGTCATCAAGGGATAGAAAAATTATGTGCAATAAGCTATGTTTATGAAGTCAAGGAAGTGTGTAATAGAGTTTTGAATGCCATCAAACACTGAATATTAGAAACAATGTTTTTTGGTGCTTAAAGATGTGTTAGTTTATAAGTATATGAATCTTCTTATTCTCTGACAAGACCAACTATAGTAGGCATTATTGGAGTCTATGCTACTTTGTCTTTTTTTCTTTTTTTAATTAAAAAAAATTTTTTTTCCGTTTATTTATTTTTTAACATATGCAATTATTTTCCATCATTTACACTACAGTAGTTACAATTACATTCCAAACAGAAAAGCAAAGTAAAAAATCAAAACCCCCACTTCTATTTCATGCAATTAGACTTATACAGAAAATAGAAGGTTAAGTAACAACTAGTTAATCACCTAATTTCACAGCTATCTGAAGTGGCGATCGTTATATAGCAGCTTATCTATGATACATTCAAGATACATGATACAATTTATTACTTGCCCGTAAGCTAAAACACAGCCTGCTTAATACCTTTCCTTAAATTCCACCTCTATATTACAGTATACTTGAGGTCCATGCAAAAAAGTTATGCTACTTTTTCAGATCCACATTAGGCTAGTTTTACCTTTTAGAATTTAAGCTCCTTGTTGACAAATAACTCCCCTCATGCTCTCTTACATCTCTGAAGCCAGTGCTGTAGGTCTTCAATAAATCTTTTAGGGATGTTTCTATACCATGGTCCAGCATGTCTGTCCTGGCTTCTGGTTCTTTGCTGACTCATTTATGGGACATATCAGGACAGTCACTGAGATTTTCTGGTGTTTGTCCTGTAAGAAATAAGTCCATTAACTGTATCTTATTTTGCAGAATAGTTTCGCTAAGAAGCTAACTGGTATTGCAGAGGATGACATGATCTTGGTGGGGGGTGGGGTAGGAAGAGTGGCAGTTTAGAACCCAGAGAACCTTCTGTTTGAATGCTAGCCATCATTCACTAGTGGGGTGGCCTTAGCCAAGATACTGTCTCCATGAGCCTCAGTTTCCATTTGTGTAAACAGAAAACACAATACAAAGAAAATACAAAAATTCTGCAAAAATAGTTACAAACAAGAGGAATTATTTTTGGAAAGTCCATAGCATACTTTTTAGCACAAAGCAGTCATTCAATAAATAGTTATTAGTGTTTTAAAGTGATACCTAAAAACATTATTTTTAATAACACAGCTAAAAGGCACATAAAATAATCCTGAGAAAGGTGAGTAATATTGAAAGTAGTTCACCAAATATAAACCAGAGTAGCCTATGTTATTTTCCTTTCTGCCACTAGGATTTAATACTGACGGCTCTTCACCTTGCCCAAGGCCAACAGATCCTGCAATATTCTGAAATAAGATAATATGGAATGCATTTTACTTTTGTATTTTTTTTCTTTTTGGAGTTTTTAGATGTTTAAATATGATGAGCCTGATGTACAGTGAAAGAAGAAAGAGAACAGACCAGCGTTTTGAAATATAACACTGGAAGCCAAAGAAAAGTAGATTTCTTTTTCTTAATCTTTTTTTTTTTTTTTTACATTTATTTATTTTTGAGAGACAGAGCACAAGCCGGGGTGGGGAGGGGTAGAGAGAGAATGAGACACGATATCCAAAGGCAGGCGCCAAGCTCTGAGCTGTCAGCACAGCTGGGATGTACGGGGCTCAAACCCACAAACTGTGAGATCAGGACCTGAGCTGAAGGTGGACATCTAACCAACTGAGCCACCCAGGCCCCCTGAAAAAGTAGATTTCTTAGAACATAGAGGAACCGAGGGAGGTAAGGGAAGGTATTGATGACAGAATCAGTTCTCAGAATGTATATACTGTAACAGCAAACTTATACAAAACATGCTTCTTATTTTTATATTTAGGTTATTCTTATCACAAAAAATTTCATGATCACAAACCCTCTGTTTCACTCTAACCCCCATTTTCCTGTAGGATCACAGGATACTGTGAGTAAGATTTGTTTCTTTTTTCCTGACCTCTTCAGTACAAATGCATTTCCAGAAGGTTTTTTTTTAATTTTGTTTTTCGTTTTGTTTTGTTTTTGTTTTTGACATTGATGATTAAAAAATGGCAATGACACCAAGGCTTCTTTTCCCTGGCTAAAAAGAGCAAAGTACATATTCGTAGTGATGGCCTATTTTAAATCCCCTTTTTCTTTGTCTGTTGACCTGTCTGTAATCATCAGAGAGGAAAATAACTTTGAAAGCTCAAGCTCAGGGGGAAATAAAAGAAGCTTTAGTGCCTCAATATGGCAAAAGGACTGGTAGTCAGGAGAGTCGCCTTTTTGAAACATAAGTTTTACCCAGTGTCTACAAAGTTCTACAAAATGCACAACAACATAGTGTAAATCCCAGATTGCTCTGCTTGACCTGTAGTTTTACTGTGGATTTTGTCACAAGGGTAGCTAAGGAGAGAAGAGATGGCTAGTTCATCATAAAGAGAGAGAAGGAGAGTAAGGAGGGGAGGGAAGGAAGGAGCGGAAAAGGTTGGGAAGGGAGGGGAGGAAAAATTTACTCCAAACTGAAACGTCTGAAATTTACTTCTGGCTACATTGGACTCTGGACTCAGATTTCATTAATGACCCTGATCTGTTTGCCTCCCTCAGCAAATTCACCCTGTATATTTTGTGCATGAGAAATGATGCTTCATGTTTGCCCTGGTTTGTTTCTCTTTAGTTTCCCTTCCATGGTGTTCATTCTGTTGTCTGTGCCAGACACTGTGAAAATACCTTAGCGTTCTTTTCAGGCTTTGAAGACTTTTTTTTTTTGATGTATTGAGCTTAATCTTTTCCAGCTTCGTTTTTGTTAAGGTTGTAGGAGGTTTCAGTTATTTTTCTTTCTCTTTCTTTTCTCCGGCTGCTGCATTTGTAGACGCACTGTCTCGATGGTCTCTAGGATGTGATGTATCATGCATGCCCTTTCTAGTGGGTTTGGCGTGGGAAGAGCAACAAAGAGATGGGGAGCTCTGAGAGGTCACATGCCCTGAGGAACACCCACTGATGACAATGCTGACTGACTGCAATGGATGGTCTGGAGGGGCTGGTGGGGGTGCAATTCCGAAAAGAACATTTGTTTTGTTTCATCCAGGAGCCTGAATGAAGAGCAATCTTTTTGTTTGTTACAGTGATGGGTAATTTGGAGCACTTCCCTTTGCATGAAGAAATTTGCTATTCTAATCAAAATCTCGCCCCTTTCTACAAACCATTATAAGATACTTATGAAAATAGGCAGATTCAGATTTCCTGTTTGAATCTTTGTCAGCTTTCACTTTTATGCTCATTTGCAGAATCACATAACTATGAAAGGCCAATTAGTTCTAAGTCCCCAGAAAGTGACAGAATAAATTGCTTTCTTCCTAGCAAATCACGAATAATATTGTGGGTGCAGTGCAAAAGTGTCCACCCAGAGATTTCAGTTCATTTTATCAATCTACCAGAGTGCTTTTGGACTGTCTTCTGTGACTGGTGGATGCTTCCAGTGTATACTCTCCTGTCAGAGCTCTTAGATGACACTTTGCCACTTCCTTCCTGAGATAGGATAAATCTGTACCTTTGAGCCGTGCATTGATCAAGATGCTTAATGTGGAAGAGATCTCTCATGCCTGTCAATATTTAAGTTCAATCAAGGAATTCATAGAATTCTCTTCAGCAGAGTTGACTGTCACTCACTTCATATCCCTTAATGCAGTGTAGTGGGCATTCAATTGTTCCCCCCCCCCCCCGCTCACCCCCCCACAGGGTGACTGGGATAATGTTCCTGTTAATTGCGATCGTTATGCAAATAGGATTGAAGATCATAACATAATTGTAATTTTCAAAATCAAGCTGTCTCTAAAGAGATTCAGCCGATTATGGCTTTTCTGAGATACTGCTCCCCCTGAACACACATATGAGAAAATTGCTTCCTGCCTCCATATTTCTCTCCATGGCTTTTCTCCATTTTTTGAACACTTTTACCCCAAGTTGACCTGAGCAATTCCACCGTGCTGGGAGCTCAGGGCACCCAAGAGAGAGAAACACCATTTTCCAAACTGTAATATTGTTCTAGTGCCCCAGGAAAGAGGTCACATGGGTTCAGTAACTTCTAGGAGTCAAGGTAAGTTTGATCACTGAGGAAGCAAGCCGTCTCTCTTATCCCATGCTCAGGATGTTCACTGAAGAAACATTTGGTGGTTACTCATTGCCAGAAGTTTTATTCTTGGTGCCTTAGAAATGAGGGCATAATAACAAGGGACTTGATGTAGAATTAGTGTTGAATTATTTTGTTTTCTTAAGTCCATTAGCTCTTACTGAAAAAACAGTGAATTACTAAAAGTTTCTTGTTCACACGTGGCATGTACTTTGATATAAATGAATTGGATTCAGTCAGTGATGTTTTAATGAGTGGTAACTTATTCACAGTAACCGGACACTGACGAGGCTACAGCCCATTTTTATTGTTGTTGTTGTTCAGGGGAATGGATACAGGCTATTTGAAGAGTTTTGTTCTGGATTCTCTTGGAGTTACATACAACACTGATATTAATAGCCAATGAGTTTGACATGATTAGTGTCATTACAACAAATTCCAAAGGGATTAATGAGGATTTGCTACTTGTATGGAACTATTGCTATGCAGAGACTGTCACTGTATAATTCCAGGGTGGCCTCATTTCATCAGAACTTTTGGATTCGAGGTATTCAATAAAAACATCTGTAAATTGTTACAAGATTTACATTCTTCCCCCTGTTAGAGATGACATTGCTAATGCTACTGCACTACTGGGGCTCATTTAATCTAGTAGTCATTTCAGCAAGCACTTCATAAAAAACAATTATTGAATTAATTGTGATGTTTCCAGTCCAGTGTTCATTTATGATATCCTCTCTACCTGTAAACTTCTCTCCCAGTTGCCTTGTAGCGGTAAAACTGGATAATTTCACAGCCTATAAAATATGTGTTCTTTTTGTTAATATCAAATCTCTGACAAGAACTCTATTGGTAGAGAACATACAGTTCTAATGTCATTTTGTCCTGCTCTAGGGGAATAAAACCTTGCCAATTTACCAGGAGATAAGTTCATTCAAACTCTGTGCCTACCTTTCAGCTGTCCTTCCTTGAAAGGGCTCCTTCACATACTTTCCCACAAAAATTCAAAAATTCACTGAATGTTTTCTTCCTTGAGTTATTTTTAATTACATAAGAAAAGAAATAAAAAAAGAATACTCTGAAGCCTGAACATATTTATAAAAAGGAAAAAAGTGTTTAATCTTCCCCAAATCTCACACTTTTTTTTTTGACTAGAGGTTCTAAGTTATATTTTTGTTTGGTTCATTTGCGTTGCTTCTTAAAATTTTACAAGATTGAGCTGGGCACCTTCCTTTCTAAAGTTTACATGTAAGTAATTTCCTAAGACCTGTGCTACATAGGGTGATGAAAAGAGCCATGAAGATGAACCAATCTGGTAAAGAGCAATTTGGAACTGAAATATTCCCAAATAAGTTGGGGTGACACAAATAAGGGTCTTTGATCCACACAATGTGGAACCTTGAGCCACCAACACAGCATCAAGCAGTTCTGTGCATTTATATCTGAGTTTTTCTCTTGTGTCTGCAGACCATAGAACAATCATAGACCGATGCTGCACCTACTGTTACAGATACCACTAACCCTACTCAGCAGACAATGTAAGGTGTAGATTAAGCATCCACTCATCCTAAAGGAATGTGGTGCTTTTTTTTGATAGCATGGGTTGTATCTAAATAACTGTTCCGATGTAGAGGCTGTTTCTGAAGCCAAATGGTACATACTTAGGGAGATCTGATTGGGGAATGTGTGCATAAACAAACCTGAGAGCTAGAAGAATCACACAAGATGTTCTACTTGAATAGAATTGTATTTGTATTTCAAAAAAGTCAGTGGGGACCAATACTTGGGGTACCTTTTCAAAAAAAATCAGTTCACATTAACCTTTGAAATACTAATGGCAAAGCAGACAGCAATCTTCAGAAAATGGGACCCACTATAACAAAGAAGTAGTGATCACATGCATCTTGATCAACAATAGTTACTGATTCTAGTTGAAATCCACATCCAGTTCTGTTATGTTGTGGAGGGATAGAAGAAGGCAACGAGGTGATGATTCCTGGTGTTGCTAAGCTAAATATAATTACTGCATGATGGAGACATGGGGAGTGATATTCTGTATCTTCATTGTGGTCATGGTTGTATCAATTTCTACATGTGCTAAAACACATAGAATTGTAAACCAAAAGGAATTTGTTTTACTCCATGCAACTTTTAAAATAGTCATAGTTATAATGAAGTGACAGTTTAGACTAGTTCTGCTGTATGTCATAGAAGAATGAGGAGAGGGACTTGATTGATGGATTAACACAGTAATATGAAAGCTAAGAGAAAAAATTCATGTAATAAGATATAGTAGAAACAACAATTATATTTTCAAAAAAGACATTGAAAATGACTAAAAATAGAATGGGTGAAGTTATTTATAAGGATGCCCCAACAGGTTCTGATGAAAGCTGACTCCCCAGTTAGGCATTCACACCTCTCATAATAGGCGTCCAACCGACTCCTCAGGCTGCGTCTCCCTCTACATACCCAAGTCCACAATTTATCCACAATTCAGAAATTTCAAAAATTCTTAACACTGAATGTTCTTCTGTTCCTCATTTGGTGGCAAATCCTGCTCTGAACTCAAGTGAGCCTATTTATGTCTTCTGTATGTCACTTTGTATGAATATTTGCATGTTTGATGTAGAAATACTATTCTGTTTGATTACTAGGTGCTGCCCAGAGCCTACAGTGTATGCTTTAATATATAGGATGTGAACTGCACTCCCTTTTACACTCTGAAAAAAATCTGAATTCCAAACATATCTGACCCCAAGGGTTTCTGATAAAGGACTATGGGCTGCGTTTTCAAAATAAATAGTCGAAAGACTATTTCTGAACAAAACAGATGGTACCACCTACTACTTCAGAATGTTTCCTGTGTGTTTGTGCTTTAGCGCCTTTGCTAATATTACTACCTACATTCTGAATCCACAGTTCTCTTAACTCAGCCATATGAAAGTCAAGTTTAAATGCCACTGCTGCCAAGCAGACCACCCCAGCCAAGCTTGCCAACTCTTTCTTTTCTGGTTGTAACTCTCTTACATCTCCTTCTAGATTACAATTCTCATGAGGCCACAGACTACGCTTATCAGACATGACAGTCTAGGGTGGTTATTATTGCAGCAGCAGGGTTTGCCCAAAAGATGTGGATTTATAACAAGAATTGTGATCAGGAAATCTCTGGAGGAATGGTTGAGATCATGGCCAAGGATAAAGGCCAAAGGATAAAGGTCAAAGCTCCTGGTTTAAGGCTAGGAAGAAAATGTTGATTGGACTTATCATAGGGCTTAGCAGGAATAGGTTGTCGTAAACATGGTAGAAGCTCCTATACTAAGGAGGCTAGCTACTATGCATTACCCACTGATTAAGAATCAGGGCCTGTGAAGACACTTTAGAATCTTCATTTTTTTCATCCTCAAAGTTTTAAGTAGTTACTATTATCTCCATTTTACAGGTGAAGGACTAAAGGTTAGACAGTATAAGTCCTTGACCAATATCATTTAATTAGTAAGAAGCAAAGCCACGATTTGAACTCTGTATCTCTAATACCCTGGTCCTTATTTGTAACCCATTCTATGACATTACCTCTTCAACTGGGCCAAACAGAGGTGGTGAAAATTAGAGTTAGGTGAGATAGATGCTGCCATTGGGAACTTGGGACAAGACTTGGCATGATTTTCAATGCGTGCCGTTTTACCAATGGTTTACAGGGGCTAATTTTGATCTTATATTTAAGAGCACTCGGGTTTTTCCTAATAAGCTCTGAAGTGTCACCTCTTTCTGTGCCTTACAGTTCTGTTGTCTCTTAGGATGGGTTCTGTACCCTGAGGCAGCAATACACCTAAGAGTATTCTCTGTATGAAACCATAGAAGCCCAATGAGAAGACAAGTTAAACCACACAATAGGAGATAAAGTGGAGACAGAATGTTTCAAAGTCTTGAGACTTTCTCTGGGTATTCTTCAGGATATTACCTCTTTTTGACTTCTTGAACCTGACAAGAACCAAATCATACTCACTCTTATTCCTATTATTAAGTAACACAGTGCCTTGAACATAAAAGGAAATAAATAATTGTTTATGGAATGAATTCCTGCTAATAGAGACTGGAGCTGGACAGCTTGATGAGAACATCATGCTGTTGTCACCTATTTTGTGATATCAGGCAGTTTCCTTATGCTCTAAGTTTTGGAGATTTCAGAATAAAGTGTAACTCTTTATAAGTGTTCAAAGAAGAACTAATAAACTTTATGTTTCTTTAGTTGGACACAGTGTTGGAAACCACATTAATTTCCCCCAGCATTATTTTATGGTTTCTGTAGCCTAAAGGATTCTGGATGTATTGAGTCCAATGGGAGAGCATCCCAATAGTGTCAACAAAAAGCTGCCACTCCATGTTCTGCTCAGTTCAGCCTTTCATTCCGAATCCTATCTGTGCCATCAGCAACTTTCACTCCAGGAAAGGAGACTGCAGATGAATTAATGAGAATGGACTTAGCATAGGTTCCCCTGAACAATTTATAGCAAGTAAATTAAAATCACCTGTTGGTCCAATGCATTAGTGTTGCTGGCTCTTTGCTCAAACCCTTCAGGATTAGTTTAAGCTCAGAGGGATAAATAGGCATAAATAAAAATGTATTTTTCCATCTCTCATTCCACAAAGTTGTAAAAATAGTTGAGAATTTTTTTCCTATTATATTTGGCTTTTACTGTTCTTGAGAAGCAGGGAGAAAGAAAACATAAGAGGGTGTGACACTCCTACTGCTTTTGCTCTGTAATATGTAGACATATACAAAAAATGGGGATTTCCATTATTAATTAGTAAACATTGACAATGGAAATATTTTATCAAGTAACCATATATTTTTTACTCAGTGTTTAGGAGGTTGACTTTAAAAAAAAATTTTTTTTTAATGTTTTTTATTTGTTTTTGAGAGATAGCATGAGCAGGGGAGGGTCAGAGGGAAAGGGAGACACAGAAACTGAAGCAGGCTCCAGGCTTTGAGCTGTCAGCACAGAGCCCCATTCGGGGCTTGAACCCACAAACTGTGAGATCATGACCTGAGCTGAAGCTGGACGCTTAACCGACTGAGCCACGCAGGCGCCCCTAGGAGGTTGACTTTGGATGTCATCAGACTTCTACTCCAGAAGCCAGCTAGAAAAAATTCTTGGGTTCTCCTCATTGATATACCAATAACTGAGTGAAGATACTTTAGAGATCTCTGAAAATGGACTTGAGCAGTTAATTCTTCCAGGCTATCTTTGGTGCACTGGAGGTTACGCTAAGGACTCTCAGTGCTGCCTACAGTGACCTAATTTATGAACAGAGACATGCATTTCAGGGATAGAAGAGTTTTGAATTGTACCTGTTCCCAAGTAGAGCCATCAGAAATACTTTGAAACTCTTGTTAAAAGTACAAATGTTGGTGCTTCAATTCACACCTAAATTGTCAGAATCTCCATAGTTGAAGCCATTGAACAAATTTCTAATATGTTTTATAGGTAATTCTGATGAGCAACCAAGTTTAGGAGTCAATTGCTAGTCCAGAGTATGATTCATTTATTCTGCAAATAGTTATTAAGTTTCTAAGGCTAATGGTCAACCAGACGATGGTTAGTCAACCAGTTTGCATATAACAGAGGGATCATTTGCCCGAGTCTCTAATCTACTCAAGAAATCTGGGTATTTAATATTTAAGTAGAATACTCTCAAACCCACAGCTTATGCATCTTGAGAAAATATTCCTCACAATGTCTTTGAGGATAATGGAGGGAAAGTGTAACTAGTTTGATTTGAGTTGTGCTGTATATGCAAAATACACACCATATTTAATGATTTTTTGAAATGAAAATGTAAAATATATCATTAATAATATTTTACATTAATTAAATGTTGAAATGCATATTTTAGATTTATTGAGTTGAATATACAGTTAAATTAATTTCACCTGTTACTTTTTTAATGTGGCCACTAAAAACTTTAAAAGCATACATATACCTTGCCTACAGTTTTGGACAGAACTGCCCTGTATTTTAGAGAACTGAATCCACAGAAGATCAGACAGAGCATTCAATTTCTTCTGACCATTCTTTAAAGTCGTCCTTCCTTCATCTCCAACGTATGATTTTGCTTTTACCATCTTTATTGAGAATCAACTATTTGCCAAGGCATTTTACAAATGCTACTTCTAATTCTCATAACATGCTTCACAGAGATATTACACTGATTTTTCAGAGGAAAAAACCTGCTGGTTCCAGAGTAACTACCCATCATAGCAGCCACTCTTTATAGCATTCCCCTTGGCTGACGTAAATTCAGGCGGAAGACTCATTCTGGCCTTGCCCCCGTTCTTCACTGGAGGGCAGCTGTTGCAGGTGCTCAGCTATCCTGGAACGTGGCACTGCTGTGTGCTGGCAATAGCAGCAGCCATGGCGGGGGAGTGCACCTATTCATAAGCTAGCATCACTAACTAGCATCCTCTGGATGGTGAGTAATCCAGGGCCAAGTACTTGGATGAGTTATCTACCCTGTGCACCTCTGGGTAATGGCAGTGCTAAGTGCACCTGCACTTGTGCTTGCAGTGGGTGAAGACATCAGGAAAGTGGCCTTTCCTACTGATCTAGATAGGCCAGTCAAGGAATCATAAAACCGATCAGTAGAAGAAATGCCTCTTTTCTGTGGACCCAAGTGGGGCAGCAAGATCTATCATTCCATAATAATATACAGGACGTAAATAGAATGAGTAATAGCATATGCTACATGAATACCTTCCATGAACTAGACTTTGTGCCAGATGCTTTACAGGTATTATCTCTAATCCTCTCTGTAACTTGGAAACCTAAGTACTACTATCTCCAGGTGAAGAGAGTAGCATTTTTAGGTTGAAAACATCAGAGAGCCTCAGAATGGAGTTTCCAGCCTATTTTGGCCTTCTGCAACTGTTGTTTTTTTTTTAATAGTGCAATCAATTTTACCAAAAAGGAAAACTTGGGAAAAGCAGCAATTTTAATGGATGTTTATTATTTTTACCTTTGCTTCTGGAAGCATAATGCCATTGTTATAATTGTCTGAAAGTCAGAGAGTAAGCTGCCCAAGTTGCCTTGTGGATATGAAACAAACTTCAAAGGAAATCTAGTTTACTTCCCCTCCACATTAAAGTATGATATCTATATTTCATGCATCTTAATATCTATGAAATGAAAAAGTTAAATCCCAGTCCCCCATTCCTACCCACTTTAAATTTTATATGCAAGAATATACCCTACTTAAAGGATACTGACTTTCAATAAACTTTGAATTTTTTTTCCTAAATGGGAGGAAACTGGCAAGTAGAAGAAAAACCTGGAGAACACTGCTTAAAATAAACTGTATGTAAGGGGTTAAATAATAACATTCCTAAAATAGCATCGATAAGTAGCCACATGATAGATTGAAGACAGATTGTTACATTTAAAATAGGAGCTATTCCACAGATAGCATCGAACTAAGCAACTTTAAAAGATATGAAACTCACCAATGTTGAAATACTGCAGTAAAATTACATTTGGGAATTCAAAATAAATCCTTTGGCAGATATCTAACCCCCAAAAGTGGCAATTATAACATATGAAGAACAAATGTGGGCCCTGCTATGTTTTTAATACACCATAAATTAAATTATTTCTAATGTGAGTTGTTTAATACTATAAAATTTGCTTTTCCTAAGGGTTGGAAAATATAGTTAGCATTGTACACATGTAAATGTTAAGAGAGGAGACTTTAGAGCCAAGTTGCTGAGGTTTCTAGAGGAGTTATGTTATGTCAGCAGAAATAAAATCTCCACTTATCCGCCACTGCAGAGACCAGTGTTGCAGAAAGAGAAGGGCTTGGGAGATGGGCCTGGTTTTGAACCCTTCCCCTTCCGCTTTCCAGCTATATTATCAGTTACACATCACTTAACGTCTCTGAACCTTAATTGTTTGAAATGAAAAATGGGTATTCTACAACGGCCTTGTTGTCAGGAGGATTAAGTTATATAATTTAAATGGCACTCCAGACACACAATAGAAATCTAAAAATATAAATATTAGTTCTTCTTTGTTTTTGATCAATTTACTTAGGAAAGTAAATTAATATGGAAGTTAAATTTTTTAAAGTGATCTTCTCATATTTCTTAATATGAATACATTCCCAGGATAATGTAAGAGATACAGCTTGACTGCGATAATTCATTATTTAAAGACCTTCTAGAATGTTTCCCCTTAAAGTAATATTTAGGGGTGTTTGTGTTCTTCCTAAATGATTGTCAAATCAGTTGTATAGTGACTTGCATCTACTTTGTAGTTTTTAACTCATGTTCTTTAATCAATCATGTATTTATAGATTGTTTCATAACTAAATTATAAGCTTCTTGGGGTCAGGGATTTCTCTAGTATTCTCTTCTAATAAGTGCCTGGTTTACAAACA
>NC_043706.1:78449981-78506650 GCF_006229205.1 Suricata suricatta
TTTAACTCATGTTCTTTAATCAATCATGTATTTATAGATTGTTTCATAACTAAATTATAAGCTTCTTGGGGTCAGGGATTTCTCTAGTATTCTCTTCTAATAAGTGCCTGGTTTACAAACATACTCATTAATTATTCCTACTGGGAATATAAAAGTAAAAATAATGTGTCTTGGACACATGTTTTAGATTAATTTCTAAAGAAAATCTTTAAACCTTTGCTCCTCTTTAATAAATCTCCACTGCTCATGAAATTGAGTACAAACCCAATTGAAGACCATCTGAATATGGACTTGTAGTGGTTGTTCGCACATTCTTGTTTCACAGTTCCTATATAGATATCCTACAGAGAAAACTGCATGCTGCTCAAAAACAATGCTCCACTTGCCATTGGGTCTTTACTCAGACTGTTTCTTTCCAAGAAGTATCCTAGTCTATTGCTACCTGTTGAAACTCTACATCATTCTTCCAAGCATATCGTAAATTTGGATATTATCTTCTCTATTTCTCTCTCTTCTCTGGAACTCTTCCCCACATTGGCTTTATCTCTCCTACAGAACTTAAAGATCACAGAGATCTATAACAGACTGTAGAGATAACTATTATACAACCATTATTACGGTTAATAATAGTCTATTAACCATATAAAAGGTGGCATTGTATTTTGCCTCTTGTCTCTCAAAATAGGGATAGTTCTCTTGGAACAGGATTCCTGTAAGATTGTCTAAGAACCTTCCTTACTCCTTCAAACCTGGGTATGTGCATCCTTAGCTGTCTGCAAATACCTCTGCCATATTGCTTATCAGATGGCATTGAACTTCCTTACTGTTTTTCCAGTGCATCTACTAGTCAAGGGGTTCCTGGGTGTCTTCTATTGCTATACATACATAGCCTCACAAAGTGCCTGACAGCAAATGTCTGTGAAATGAATGAATATATCATCTGATTGTTGAATAACTCTCAAAATAAATTTCCTGTGAATATGCCTTATTTAAATAAGATTAAAATGTAAAATGTTTCATAATCTGTGTGCTTCTTAGAACTGAAAAATATTCTTTCATTGTTATCTGTTTTGTTTCTGTTAAAAATAGAAAGACAATTTAGCTAATTATCTAATAAACCTCCTTTTTTCCCTTAATAATTTTTGCCCTCGCATCAATCAATGCATGCCAAAAAAAAATAATAAAGTGTATGTGGGGGAATGGGTGGGATGAAGCTTACCTTTAAGAAAAACAGCATCGGAAACAGTACAACCAGTCAAAAATCACTGCTACGCATGCCTAGAAAAGTAAAATAAAAAGAAAAACATTTTCTTTGGGTGGTTGAACTTTTCTTGCTTTTTGTGTTTGTCTACAGAAGCACAAAAACTGTTAGTGTATATGCTCTCAATTTTCTAACAATGAAGAGATTCTATTTTGTCATAAGGAAATTTCAAGGCTTTTGTTTTGCTTTAAGAGGTAATTAGCAAGTAGAATCTAAAAGACTTAGTAGTTGACTGAATATTAGGAGACAATGTAGCACACAGAATCTAGAGTAAATCTCAATTGTCAGTTGACAGATCCTTAGATTTTTATTTGATTATATTTTCAGTTTCAGATAAGATCTGATATCCAAATATGGATATTTTATCTATTAAAGAAGGACTTCATTTTGAAGTTTTGTGCAACATTTTAATGTGAATTATATTCATTTGGTGGTAATTATTACAACAAATTTAATGTTATACAATAGGTGCATTTCTGTGCTAAAATATGCTTACAAATAAAATCATTTTAATGTAAGTGAGAACACTTTTTAATTCTGGGAAAGAAAACGCGATGTATTTTGCAATATTAGTAATGAGCACTTTTATTTATTGGTAAAGCAAATTTAGGTTTTCACTGACTGTAATTTATTCCAGAAGAAGGCTTTACATGTGGCAAAATTAGATTCTATTTAAAATTATTTTATTTTGCTAATATTATTCATTACCAACAAGAGAGAACATTTCTTATACAAGCAACACTATTTTTAAAAGCTGGATTTTTAATATTTGGGTTAATTTTTGATCCATTAATTTTGTCTTCTGGTAAGTTCTCTGCCTGCTACTGTCTACTACTGTGATTTCTTGGTGTCTGTTCCCAATATCCACTCTTTTCAGAATAGTGATCTTAAATGCAAAGGTATAAATTGTGAGTTTCATCATAGAGCTTCCATCAAAGGTTTTTTGAATATAGCTATTTTCATTATGTCACATAGTTGACATGGAAACTAGAAATTAAAGAAAAAAGATATAGTTCTTGCTCCTTGAGGGAATAAATTTTTAAAAAAAGTATGTCAGGTGGTAGAGATAAGTGCTGTAGTGAACTAGAAAGCAGGTTAAAAGTATGGAGCTTGCTGGTGTGGTTGAGGATGGGTATTTATATAGGAGGTTCAAAAAGGCTCATGATAAGATGATATTTGAGCAGAAACCTAAAAGAAATTAAGGAGCAACCCATGTAGGCTTCTGGGGAAAAGAGTTCCATACTGAAGGATTAACAAGAGCAATGCCCTGATGCAGGAGTATACTTGGAATGTTCCTGTTCACAGATTTGGAATCAGGGTGTACAGCTAGAGTAGACAGGGTGGGAGGATGGGAGATGAGGTTAGAAAAGGGGAGCCGTGTGGCCAGAATGTGTATGGTTTGATTGGTTTATGTAATGACTGACTTTGTGTCATGGTTTCTGAGTACGAGCAGAAAAGTGCCATGATCTGACTTACATTTTAAATGGGCTGTTCTGTCTGCTCTTTCAGAATGGATTGCTGGGGAGCAATGATGGTATTAGGGAAAGCAATTAAGCTATTTCAGTAATACTGCTGAGTGAGACATGACTTGGCTCAATCAAAGTGGTGGAAGTAGCAGTTGAAAGAAATGCTCTGCATACATTTTGATGCAGGGTCAATAAGATTTGATAAACAGAAGATGAAGAAACTCAGACTCCTCTTTGGCCTAAGAAATTGGAAGAATGGAGTTGCCATTTACTGAGAAGATTAGGGAAGAAGAAAGACTTGCTTGACTGTTTGTTTGTAGGGACGATAAGAATCAGGCACTCATTTTTGGACATGTTAAGCCTGAGATTCCAATTAGATTTCTGGTTGGAAATGTCAAGTAAGCAATTAAATATATGGATTTGGAGTCTGGAGTGAGGTCTGAGCTAGAAGTACACATCTGAGAGATACCAGCATGTAGATGGACTTAAAATAAAAAAAAAATCAGAGCAGATTATTGAGAAGGAACCAGTTGATTGAAGAGAGATATAAAAATGAAAATTTCAACATGGCTTTCTAGGGGGAAGACCAGGAGGAACATCCAGGGAGGATGCAATTCTGGAAGTCAAGTGAAGAAAGTGTTTCAAGAAGGCAGTGTCAAGTAGGATGAGAACTGAGTATTGATCATTGGGGATTAGTGGGATTCATTTTTTACTTTGACAAGAACTACTTTTGTATAGTGGTAAGAATGATTGGAGTGAATTTCAAAGTGAAATGGAAGGAATGGTATTGGAGATGGGGATTATAAGAACTCTTCAGAACAAACTCCTATAAGGTAAAGCAGAAAAATGAGGCAGTAAATGGATATTTTTAGTGGGAGTGATTATTGTATGTTTGGTTGATGATGAGAATGATTCCACAGAGAAACATCCTTACTGACAAATTAATTTCTAAAACTATCTTAAACATTTATTGAAAGATGGGATGCCTGGGTGGCTCAGTTGGTTAAGCGTCCAACTCTTGATTTCAGTTCAGGTCATGATCTCCTTGTTTGTGGGTTCAAGCCCCATGTTGAGCTTCACTCTGTCAATGCAGAGCCCACTTGGTGTTCTCTTTCTTTCCCACTCTCTCTGCCCTTTCCCTTTCAAAATAAATAAATCACCTTTAAAAAAATATTGAAAGAAAATAATTGAAAGTGTTATAAAAGTATTTGTAAATAAGACTATCTAGAGGTGCCTCAGTGGCTCAATCGATTAATCATCTGACTGACTCAGGTCAAAATATCATGGTCTGTGAGTTTGAGCCTCCTCACATCAGGCTCTGTGCTGACAGCTCAGAGCTTGGAGCCTACCTCAGATTCTGTCTTCCTTCTCTCTGCCCCTCCCCTGATCACACTCTGTCTCACTCTCTCTCAAAAAATAAACATTTAAAAAATGATAAAAATAAAACCACCTAATGCCAGAAACATATTATATTACATTTTGTTATTTTATATTTATATACATTTATATTTTACATATTTATTTGTTTGTTTATGTTCATGTATTAGTTTCCTGGGGCTGCCATAAGAAAGAACTTCAAACTGGGTGGTTTAAGTAGCAGTTCTATTATCTTACAGTTTTGGAGGCTAGAAGTCTGAGATTAAGCCCTCAGCATGATTGCTTCCCTCTGAGGGCCATGGAGAGAACCTCTGCCATTTCTCTCTGCTTTCAGGGCTTTCCTCACAATCTTTGGCATTCCTGGGCTTACAGATCCATCGCCCCAATCTTTGCCTTCATCTCCACATGGTGTTCTCCTTGTGTGCATTTCTCATTGTTCAAATTTCTCCATTTTATAAAGAAGCTAGTCATCCTGGATTAGAACCTGTGCTAACTTGATTCCATCCTAACTTGATTACCTCCATAAAGACCCTGTCTTCAGGGTCTAAGTTAACGAAGGGTTAATATTCCAATATATGTTTTGGGGGGAGATACAAGTCAACCCATAACAATATTAATACTTGAGATCCAACAGCAGAAGGAAGGAAGCATGGGCTCTTGAATCTCATGAAATCAGGTTGGAAACCCAACCCTGCTACTGACTTTCTTTGTTACTGAATCCCAAGTATTTTGACTCTCTGAGCCACAGTTTCTTCTTTTGTAAGATCAGGGTAGGGACACCAACTGTATTAGATTTTTATAAGGATTTTTATGAAACGTTAGGCAATTATTAAGCTCTCAGTAGCTATTACTCAGATAATTATTACTCAAAATGATTATGATATATCTCACAACAAATAATTGTTATGATCCAGTGTACATTACAATACTCTTGCTATGGAAATATTATAGGGTTAAGGAATGGTCCTAATACCTTATAAAAAAAATCCAAGTAACCTAAGCTGTCTTAATTTAATTACTATTAATGTCATCGTTTCAATGTAATCTTAACTGTGGGACTCACAATCTCAATGCATCCTTTATTAATTGACACCTGTACTTGAATGCTTGTCCTTAACTAAGTTTTATTTGATAGGAAATGATAGATATCTCATGGGATTAGCTACTTACTTCAAAGTCGTGTTCTTTCGTGATTTGTGTGTTAAAAGGAATCAATTGTTTGCTGTGAAAAAGCTAATAAACTACTCACAGGGCTAGAAAGCTCCCCAAAAGTTTAGAATTCTGAAAGTGCCTATGCATCTGAGGGGCACACAACCAGTGCCCTTTCAGGTGTCACATTGTCCTTGAATTGGAGCGCTACCAGATTTCACAGTATAAATTCATGATTCTTTGATACTCAACCATTCTCTATTCAATCTCTTCCCAGAGCAGTAGCTCTAAAAGCACGTTCATTCTTCTCTTTTTGACTTTTTAGATTTTTTTTTTTATAACTTGTAAGGTTTATTAGTTCTCCCACCAGGATGAACTGAGCAGGAGACAGCTGCTGGGCTAATAGCAGTAACAGCTGGCTGCATTATTTCTTTAGTTACTGCGTGTACCTGTGTCTGTTCACCTACAACCCAACAAGTTTGATCCTTAGACACAAATGATAAATCAGAAACTGAATCAATGGAAAAGCAAAAGAAGTGAAAGGAAAAATGAAGTCTCTCAACTTGGAAATGGATGTGGGTAAGAGGAAATGATGAAGTTTAGAAAGCAATTGTAATATCAAATGAATGAGGATATGATTATCAAGAGAAGCAAAGAGAAAAGTACCAGACAGGTGAAGGCAAATGGGAGTGTTTTCAGACAGCTTACACTGCCTTTTGTCCAAGTGGATTAACGCACTGGCATATGATAGCCCCTGGCAGCATCTTTTTCCACTTATATTCTTCACCTGTCACTGTACAATTTGTTTCACACCTACCTTTTGGAACTTAAAATGGATTCTGGGGCTTCCAGTAGGGGACAAAAGAGAAAAAAAAAACAGCTGACATGAAAGTCATCACAAATCACTCACAGCCGTAACTGTACTGCCTATGTCCCATTTTCTATTTACCAAGCTGAGTGCTAAGTAGGTCCATGTCTACTCTACAGATTTTCTTTATATGGACTATAAAATGCGTGTTGAGCTCTTAGCACCTGCTAAACTGGGGTTTCGTTAAGGAAAACAGATACAGTACCTGGAAACGTCACTCATAAAACTCCATGCAGAGTACAAACAGCACTTAAAAACGGCAGAAGGACAGCGAAAAGAGAAGAGGGGGTACGGCCATTAGACTGGAGTTGGAGGGGGAGAAGCAGAAAGGAACTGAAGCAGAAAATTAAATGGTCTGATACTGACTTTGAATAATAGCTCTTGGGTGACCCTGAGTCTTACAACTGGAAGTGTGCGCATATTAAAATTCTCCAGTTGTGATCAGTTTTCAGGGTGCAAGGTATTTTCCCCTCTAAATGTGCTGTTATGTGAGTGGGAAGAAGCCAGTCATTTAAAAGTCTTGGAGACTCTGCATCCATTTTACAGCCGTGTGAAATCTGTTGATTTCCTCTCCTTTGATTAACTCCTCCAGAAACATTGGCCCTCATGTGGGGCCTTCACTCATCAGAATCTAATAATTGGCATCCGTTTTGGTTCTGCTGCCCAGCCCTAACACTGAGATCTCCACAGGGAGATCAGGCCTGTGGAGGTATTTGTTAGCACTGCCAGATACTTCTCCACAGAGATCCCCCCTCCATTTTTATTAACTCTTTTGTTTTAGAAGTGCCCACCCTTTCCCGTCTTCAATTATTTTCACCAATGATTTGCCACAAAGCAAACCCCATCTTAAATGTTGGACATTGGTATTTAGGCTTTGATGTCTTACAATTACTTACTATTACTTAATCCCACAATGTCTCTGACTTTCTAATATTTTAACTACACATATTATTCAGTTATTATTTTTCTATTTAGAGGAAAAACATATTCCTGTAATAATTTCTTTAAGATAATTTTTATTTTTTTTTAAATATTTATTTTTGAGAAACAGAGAGAGACAATGTGATCAGGAGAGGAGCAGAGAGAGAGAGGGAGACACAGAATCCAAAGCAGGCTCCAGGCTCTGAGCTGTCAGCACAGAGCCCAACACGGGGCTCAAACCCATGAACCATGAGATCATGACCTGAGCCGAAGTCAGATGCCCAACCAATGGAACCAGGAGCCCCATAACTCATGATATTCCTAAGGAGAGAGGTAGTGGGGAGAAAGACCCTAAGGTGCATTTTCGCTTTTAAGTTTTTGGGTCAATACACTCCAGCACTGTACTCTTAACGAATAGTCCGAGTTACCTGTTTTGTTTTCTCAGTCCCAGTTATTTCTGATGAACTAAGGATGCTACATGCAAAATAACCAGCTTTAAAAATTGCTCCATCCTATTTGATTATGCAGAATGCAATGAAAGTGGTATTTTCTTTGTATTGAGATTATGATATAAGAAAAGGCTAAACAAATGATTAAATTAAAATATCCAAAAGAAAAAAAATTGTCTTTAACTCCCAAGAAGTCTGACTAATGTCTTTTCACTTCTATTTTCTTCCCTACACGAGGTCTAGAACCACCACATATATGCCATTTTCTCCTTCACAGAGGAACTTCTAGGTCATGGAAAGAGTGAATGAGTCTCACGGCCCCTTTACAGTGCCTGGTTCATTTGTCCCTGAGTGGCTTTACTTAATACTCACCGTTTTAGTTTTCTATTGTTGCTGTAACAAATTACCACAAACTTTGAGAGGGTTAAAACAGCACACATTTATTGTCTTATAGATCTGGAGAGTGAAAAGACCAGTATGGACCTCCTTGGGCTAGAATTTAAGTGTGAAAAGGGCTGCATTCATTTTTGGAGGATCTAGGGAAGAATCTGTTTCCTTGCCTTGTTTTAACTTCTAGAGACTGTTCACATTCCTTGGTTCATGAACCCCTTTCACTTTCAAAGCCAGCAACGGTCAGTTTACTCTGACATTTGTGCCTCTGTCTTCCCCATTTAAGGCGCGTGATTACATTGTGCACACTCAGATAATTCAGTATAATCTCAATATGGCTAGCTGGTTAGCAAACATAATTCCATCCACAACCTTAATTTTTCCTTGCCACTAATGTATTTATAGGTTCCAGGGATTAAAATGTGGATATTTGGGAAGGCCCTTGTTCAGTCTACCATGCCCACCCTCTAAAGGAAAAGAGATATGAGATTACTCTGGAAATTTCCAATTACATGAACCTGAGAACCATATTATTTGTAGTTAACCGTTATTCAAAAGTTATGTATAGTACAATATAAATTTATAAGTGCCCTCTGCTTTAGTTTCCTGTCTTTAATGATGTGTCATAATTTTGGACCAGAGACTCTATGTGGTATAAGGGAAAGATTATGACCTTTGGGATCAAAAAGGCCAGTATTCAAGTCCCAACTTCATGACTCAGTGAGCCTCTGTTTCCTCATTTTTGCAAAGGGTACTAGATGTCTGTCTTGAGTGCAGTGAGGAGAACACAGCCTATGTACACAAAAATATGCAAAGTGTAATATTTGTATGAATAGTGATAGATGGAGTAACTCCTATGAGAAGTACCTGAAACAAGGTAGCTGTTTGGCAAGGTTATCCCGCTCCTTAGTGCTCGGTGTATAAAGAATGACACCAAAGCGTCACCACATTCTGGAGGCTAAATCTGATTGGGGAATCTCAGGACTCACAAAACATAAATTTTGGATCTGGGTTCCTGCAAAAGCCTGAGGCCAATTCTACTCTTTGGTCTTAGTTGGTCTTGGTGAGATTGTCATGGAGCTCAGATTTGGCAAGTACAGTAAAGTTGGGATTTGTCCCAAACTGCATGACAGCTGGTTCAATCCCTGCCAGTGATTTCAGTCAGGAGCATTCAGCCCTTTGAAATTGATAATTTGCTGCTCCAACTTATTTCTTTTTCTCTTATCCTTGTTTATATTCCACTGTTAAATATAGAATGAGGAGAAATTATTTTGGCTTGGATAGATAGAAGAAAGGCACATAAAATGTATTTTTCAAATTAATATAGATTTTATCATAAAGAATGGAACACATAATCTTCTATGTTATATGTTATATAGCCCATATTTTAGATACATAAACAGTATAATACATCTAGAATAATAATAATAAGCTATCACATTGTGATAAAAATAATTACATATGGTGGTCAGCAGACTAGTGATCCCCAGAAGATGTTCACATTCTAGTCTCTGGAACCTGTGAATATTACTAGATATGGCAAAAGAGAACTAGATGCCGGTCTAGTTCAGAAATTCAATTAAGATGGCAGTCAGCTGACCTTTAGCTGGGAAGATTATCGTGGGCTAGTTGGGTGAGCCCAAACTGATCCCATGACCTCTTAAAAGTGGAAAAGAATGAAAAATACAATAAAAGAGGTCATTCTTCAGGAGTTAAGTTGGTATCTGTTATTTTGTAAATTTCTTAACCATTCAGAAATAAATGTTGTAATGTCTTTAGAAATGGAAACAGTACCTATACTCCATAAGTCTCTTGAAAGCACTTCTAGTTTATTGTTTATTATTTAAATTGTGGATATCTGGTACACATAAATTAACTCTCTATTACCTGTGCTTGAAGGAGAAGATGAGAAGTGACTATTGTTAGTATGAGGTTTCCCCAGATTTCATCACTTCCTCCTTTTTCCCTCTGGGGCTCCCTTGCTGATAGAGTGGTATATACAGGGACCAAGACAATTGGGGAAACAATGATAGACTCAATTTTTCAATAACTGGGAGAGTATCTGCTACTTCAGTTCAACACCGTGGTAAAAACAGGGCACCTGGGTGGCTCAGTTGTCTGAGCATCCGACTTTTGATTCTGGCTCAGGTTATGATATCAGGGTGGTGGGATCAAGCCCCAAGTTGTGTTCCACGCTCTGTGTAGATTCTCTTTCACTCTCTCTCCGTCTCTGCCCCTTTCCCAGCTCATATGCTCTCTCTCTATAAAATAAAATAAAATAAAATAAAATAGTAAAGTAAAATAAAATAAAATTGGAAAAGAGAGAGCCAGAGAAATGGTCAAGTGAAAGGGAATTGGCCTGCTGTTGCTAACTTTTAAAATGACCTTCCATGAGTCCAAGAATACAGAAGGATTCTAGAAACTAGAAAAGGCAATAAAATATATTTTCCCCTAGAGCTTCCCAAAAGGAACGCAACTCTGCCAGCACCTTGATCTTAGCCCAATGAGATTAGTCTTGTATTTCTAACCCACAAAAGTATAGAATAAAACATTATCATTTTTAAAGCCACTGCATTTGTGAATGTTATAAGAACTATGGAAAAACCAATACATATGCTATGTATCTAAATTGATATAATAATTTTTTGGTATAGTAAACTACTTACTGCATGGTAATAACTTTAAAATATGTACCATGTTAATATCTTGATAAACACTATGCCTATCATTTTATTTAATAAATTTCTTCTAAAATTCTATGCTTGATAGATAAGGTTTTCATGAAATCAAACATTAACAGCTTGAGGTATCATAGAAAATTTTAAAGGAGATTTCAAAGCAAATGCAAAAGTGCAGGGCATTGCCACTATATAACTGTATGCAAAAAATTTTATTTCTGATGCTATGACAACTGAAAAATGACAACTACATTTGACCAGGACAAATGATGTTCATGTTTTTTAGATGTGGGGATAAGAGTATCAGTTTACTTTTCTTTTTGTATCTACCACACCTATTGTCTAAGATATTAAAATTTTTAAGTTTTAAAACTCTACAAGATTTCATGAAAGCCCAGAACGTTGTATTATATGTACTCCTGTCACTATGCTGGAGGAAGATAGTGTTTTCAGACGATTACATCATTTCACGAATCATTCTGACAACTCTCCAAGTAGATGGCAAGTATTTTAGAAAGGCGAACATATCCCTCTCCCACTGAAAGGGCAACAGAGCAGGATCAGGACTGTATGTTGTTCCAGATCATTGTAGAAGGCTGGATAGGCTGGAAAGCGAGCCTGTGTCTGCAAGCTCTAACGCTCACATTTTCTGCTTTGCTTAACTGCAGTGATTCTTCTGTGAAATGCATTCTTTCTCCGAGCTCTCATGTAACAGTCTGACTGTTGTCCCTTCCCTTTTACTTCCCACTTCAAAAAAGACAGATAAGGACATGGAGGAAACGTAAGTGAGAAATACTTCAAAGTCAGTTTTCTGCTTGTCATGGCCTACACTCGTCTCTCCACTCCTGAGACAGACTTGCTGGAAGACCGAGGTTTGACTTAACACCTCAGAATGTTCCAGAAGTGTGCTTTGTAGCAATGTCCCTGAAGAAAATGAATGCTTACTCCGTGAGCTGCTGTGAAGCAAAGCAATACACACAGAGACGCATCGTTCATCTTCTTCTGACTCTAGGGGCCTCTGCCACCAGCCTGTTTGACATATAAAATTTCCACCTCACTTGGTGGTAAAGCTGCCTGCTGCTGTCTCTGTATAGGGAAAAGTGCTAGAATTCTGTAAAGGTGTAGAAGTTGTTACTTCTGTAAAAGAAAACGACGGATAATGGAGTAGGAAGGGAAGTAGGAAGAGAAAAGAAACTAAAGTTGGAATGAATGCAAGATGGGAGAAGAACTGAAATCTTACCATAAGAGGAAAGATGATGTAACCTTGTAGGTTTTAGGGACCACACTTAAAAATGTTTAAGGACTGAATTACCTCGTAACAACCAAGGTTCTACGAAAAAGCTATGCTACAACTTCTGCTTGTACACATGCAGAAAATAAAAATGCCTGACTGCCTGGGGTGCTCTTCCTCATATATATACGTGTATAAACATTTATGTTTGGCACAGTTACTTTTTATTGTTATGAGCGTTTAACACAGGTTCACATGGAAGGCACTTTCTGCCCCTGAAATACTGAATGCATGATTTAAAATCCTTCTTCGAAGAGATCTTGAAATCTTCAAAGATAAATCTTGATTTTTCTCATCTGTAAATATGGTGGTTATATTTGGTGGGGTTCTCGCAAGAATTAAATGAGATGACACATGGAAAAATTCCTAGCATAATCTGAGGATTTAGATGCTCTCTGTATGTGAGTTTTATGCTCTTTCACCTTTCTGCTTTGCTGATATTCTCCTTCTCTATTATAATTATCTTATTCTTCCCTTTGTCATCTCTTCTTAGTTCTCCACACTCCACCCCATATCCACAGCAAACTTATAAACTTATAGCTTGATATCTGAAGGTCCTGATAAGCTTAAACAGTCAGGCTTCTGTTTGACACTGTAGAGAGCTCTTGGATCTCTGGATCATTCACTTGGAAACAGTTCATGTTATGGACATAATTGTAGTTCTAAATGTGGATTACCACAGAATCACTCTAGTCATTTCTTATCTGTCTTTATCTGTGCATAATTATCTGAAATAGGGAAGCAACAATAAATAAATAAGGTTCTACCACTGTGTTTCTGAAAGGCCTTGATGATAGTGAACTACTGGATATGATAGTAATACCAACATTTTCTATTTAAGTACCAATGATAACACATGATAGAACTCTCAAGGGGGTCTCAGGAGACCCATTCAGTGATCAAATTAAGTCATGATTATTTATGGACCACTAATGTGTCCTAAAACTCAGAGGTAAGATGATGAGTAAAATGGACACAGTCTTAAAGTTTAGAGAAGCCTAAAGGGTTTATACCAAAAAATAATGTTGATATATATCTTTCTGTGCTTTCAAAATTTTTAGTTAAAAATATTTTTAATTGTAAAATATACATAACATAAAATTTACCATTTTAACCATTTTTAAGTATACAGTTTAGTGGCAGTAAATACATTTATATTGTTGTACAACCATCACCACTATCCATCCACAGAATTATTTTCCATTGTGGAAATACAAACTCTGTACCCATTAAATAATAGATACCCATTCCTCACTACCCTCAGCACCTGAAAACCACTGTTCAACTTTTTGTCTGTATGAATTTGATTATTCTATGAGTCTCACATATGTGGGATCATATCTTATTTGTCCTTTAGTGACTTGCTTATTTCGCTTAGCATGAGGTCTTCAAAGTTCATCCATGTCGTAGCCTGTGTCATAATTTCTTTACTTTTTAAATTTGAATAATATTCCACCGTATTTATAAACCACATTCCATTCATTCATCCACGGATGAACAGCTGGATTGCTGCCACAGTTTGGTTCTTGTGAATAATTCTTCCATGGACATGGATATGCAGATGTCCTTTACATACCCTGCTCTCAATACTTTTGGGTATATACTCAGAAGTAGGAATGCTAGAATATGTTTATTCTACTTTTAATTTTTAAAAAATTGACTGTTTTCCCTAGTTTACATACCTTCCAACCATGCACAAAGATTCCAATTTCTCCATATCCTTGCCAACATTGTATTTATTTTATTTCATTTATTTTATTTTATATTTATCTTATCTTATGTTTTTAATTTCTTTTTTTAATAGCCATCCTAATAAGTGTGAGAGGACATCTGATTGCAATTTCGGTTTGCATTTGCCTCATGATTAGCAATGTCGAACATCTTTTCATGTGCTTATTCACCATTTGTACATCTTCCAGAGGGAAATATGTATTCAAGTCCTTTGCCCATTTTTTTTAATAGGACTGGGGTTTTGTTGTTGTTGAGTTGTGATGTTCATATATTTTTAAAGCTAAAATCCCTTTAATTTGCTATCGTCTCAAACTTTCTAATGATCAGAGAACTATGACATTCCAGATAAATGCCACCTATTTTTTAATATTTTATTTTATTTTTAGTAATATGATTTCAATAGCTAAGTCAAAACTAGGCCATCATTGGGATTTGCCTCATATTACATTATCTGCTCCCAGAAGTTAGGCCTTTTCAGAAAGAGGACTTCTGAACCATTCCATTTTCACTTTCTCAGCTTTTTGTAAAGAAATGCATCCTCTGGATATAAAATTTCACATGCTTACTCATTACATTAATGAAAAATAAAATTCTGAGATATTTCAAAGATGGATTCAGAGGGGTTTTTTTTCTATTTATTGGAAGACTTTAAAATGATGCCTTGAAATAAATTGCAGGCACCAGATCCTTTAGGCCAATGGGTCACTTTTAATGAACAACCTTGTTTAGATGTATTAGTAAGCTTTATTTTAATCTTTTATTTTCTATTTTATGATATGTCAACAGGAACTAAACCAAGTTTTCAACATATCCCTGAGCATACATCAAACATACAGATGACTTCTATATTCTATGACACCATTCTACCTTATATAAATATACTTGATGCTATTTTCTTGCTCACAGTAGAATAAGATGTAATAATTTGGCAAGTCCCTGCAATTTTACTATCCATTTCTTCCTGGTTCTATATAACATTTAGTGAGCACTAAACCCTAAAAGACTCAGGCAATTCAGTTTGAATAACCACTTAAAAGTACATATGCTTACTCAAAATAACTGAGGTACTTGATTCTGCAAAATGAAGTTGAAAAATCCCTGAAGAACAGACTCTTATGAAATAGGAGGTTGCAAACTGACTTTCATTTATATCCCTGGATATTTTTTCCAAGAAAATTACATTCACCTGCATATTTCTTTACATAAATATTTTCTATTTTTAAGAAATGGCTAGAAACTCACCTAGGGTAATTTAAGTGCCAATCCACCTAGATTCTAACAGATTAACTTTTAGATTCTATTTCATCATTTGGTTGAATTCTATCATTTGTCTAGAATTCCCCTCTCTGTTCATACATACATTGTTAAATTAAATATTTTATAGTAAATATGTAATAAAATAAAATTTTATTTTGGGTATACTTAGTATAATATAATTTAATCTATAATAATATATAGTGATTATATACCTTCCTTTCTAAATGCACTTAAAAATATCTCTTGAGAGCCACCTGGGTGGCTCAGTTAAGGGTGTGACTTTAGCTCAGGTCATGATCTCTCAGATTTGCGATTTTGTGAATTCTAGCCCCGCATTGATCTCACTGCTGTCGATGCAGAGCCCTCTTAGGATCCTCTGTTCCCCTCTCTCTGCCCCTCCCCTTCTTGCACTCTCTCTCACATATGAGTAAGCAATTACAAAATATATTTAAAATATTTATTGAATGAGTGGTATGCTGAGCATTGTCTTAAGTGCAGCATAGGCTCTGGTTAACAAGACCTAAATAGTCTGTGTCCTAATGAAGCTTTCAGTGGAGAGAAAAGACCAAAATGAATGAAAAAGCAAACAAGCAAAGTACAACACAAATACATTTTGGTAAGTGTCACAAACAGTATGCAGAGATGGAGAATAATGTTGGTAGAGAGAAAAGGTAGTTAGAAAGGACATCTCTGTTTTTCAGCTGAGATGTGTAGAACCAGATAAGAAGGAACCAGACATATGAACTTGTGGGGGGTGAGGGGTTGGATGGGTGGGTATGTTGAGGGTAAAGATTTAGGCAGTTGGTTGTAGTTTTTCATAGAAAAAGAAAAGCATCAATAGAAAATCTAAAATGGGAAGGGAACCAAGGTAACTCAAACAAAGAAGGAAAGGGTAGAAGAAAGGTAACAAAAGGGGAGCTTGAGATGTGGTTCATGAAAAGAAGAGGCAAGTTTATATAGACCATCATAAGGATTTCACATTTTATCCACTGAGGAGTTTAAAGCAGTGCAAGGGCATGATTTGATACATGCTTTTTTAAAAGATTATTCTGACTACTGTTTGCAGACTAAATTAAGGAGTAAAGGTGGAAATTGTAGATCAACATGGAGGCCATTTTCATGGATTGACTTGGAAATTGCAGTAGAACTACACAGAAGTAGAAGAAAGTCTATTGTCCTACCTTTACTTCATCTGGATAAGTTATATTTTGTAAGTGTTTTTCTACTACAAGTTTGACTTCTATTTGGGATGTAAAAAACCACAGGGAATGCCACTTCCTCTCCAACAGTGAGAAAAAGCTATATAATGTGCAAAATTGCCACTTTAAAACTCATCATACTATTGAGCTTTTAAGACCACCAGGTGACTGGCATTTCATAAAACCCTTGGAGGAGCAAATCAATCAACATGAAATCTCATATCATAAAAGAAAGGATAAGAATCATATTATGATCATTTCAATGGATGCAGAAGAAGCATTTAATAAAGTACAACATCCATTCATGATATAAACCCTCAGCAAAGTAGGTTTAGAGAGAACATACCTCAACACAATAATGGCCATATATAAATAGCCTACAGCTAACATCTTCAATGGGGAAAACCTGAGATCTTTTCCCCTAAGGTCAGGAACAACACAAGGATGTCTGTTCTCACCACTTTTATTCAGCATAGTACTAGAAATCCTAGCCAGAACCATCAGACAACTGAAAGCAATAATAAAAGCACTCAAACCAGTAAGGAAGAAGCACATCTTTTACTATTTGCAGATGACTTAATACTGTATATAGAAAACCCAATAGACTCCACCAAAGAAACTGGTAGAACTGATAAATGAGTTCAGTAAAGTCACAGGATACAAAATCAGTATACAGAAATCTGTTACATTTCTACACACCAATCATGAAGCAGCAGAAAGAGAACTTAAGAAAACAATCCCATTTACATTTGCACCAAAAATAACAAGATATGGAGAATAAACGTGACCAAAGAAATGAAAAACCTGTACTCTGAAATCTATGAAACACTGATGAAAGAAGCCAGGAATGCTGAGCAAGGTCTGTCCCTGAAGCTCAGGTGAACAGGACATGTTTATGACTGAAGCTAATGCAGTAGAATTGAAAAATGTTCTCTGCCCACATCATAGCATTTGAACTGAAAAAAGAAGGAAAGTTGACAGGTAGAGAAGAGGCAAGAACATGAAAAGATACCCTTTTTGTTGTACAGATGTGCAGAGATTGCAAAAAAGTAGAATAACACAGAGAGACTCTCTGCCTTAGTTGAACTCCAAGGCAGCAATAGTCCATGTGCGGAAGAATTTGACATCTGAGTTGCACTAAATGTAACTATGGCAACAACAAACTCCAAGCTTAATGCCACTATTCAACAGCTTGCTCCTTCCCACTCCATACCCTCCCCACCAAATTCACAACCTGACAGGAGAAAGACATACACCTCTCTGGGTGTAAATATTACTTATTTCAGGCTATAGTTTTCTTTTATGTGCCATCCAATCCAAAAGTGTAAGACATATAAAGAAGAAGAAAAAAAATTAAGCCATTGTCTAGAAATACAGTAATCAACAGGATCAGATTCAAAGACAGCTCAGGTATTCTAGTATTCAGAGACTTTAAAAACGAGTATGATCAGTATTTTAAAGTATCTAGTAGCATATATATGCATGAAGAAATGGGAATATTTTGCAGATAGATGCAAACCATAATGCAGTGTCAAGTAGAAATGCTAGAAATGGAAAATGCAATCTTGGAGATGAAGAATCCTTCCCACGGGCTTAGCTGACTGAACATAAAAGAAGGAATAATCAGTAAATTTTAAGACATAACATTAGAAATTACCCAGAGTGAAACAAAAGGGGGAAAAGGGAATAAGAAAACAGGATCCAAAAGCTGTTGGAAAGTACAAAATGACAGAGTAAAAAGGAAATTAGAGTCAAAGAAAGAGAGAAGAGAGAAATCAGGATAGAAGGAATATTAGAAAGAGACAATAGCTAATCATTCATCCAAATTAATGAAAGCCAAAGAATCACAGATTCAAAAATCGTAGAAAAAAAACGTGCATAGGCAAATCCTAGTCAGAATACTTGTAATAAGCTAAATCATGCCCCACCCCCAAGTTTATATACTGAAGTCCTAACCTTAGTACATCAGAATGTAATCCTTTTGGGAGATAGGGTTTTTACAGAGGTAATTAAGTTAAAATGAGGTCATTAGAGTGGGCACTAATCCAATATGACTCATGTCTTTTTAAGAAAAGGAAATCTGGACAAAAAAGTACAGAGGGAAGTCAAGGTGAAGACACAAAGGGAAGACAGCCATCTACAAGCCAGGAAGAGAGGCTTGGAAAAGATCCTTCTCTCTAGGCCTTCTGAAGGAACCCAGCCCTGCTGAGACCTTGATCTTGGACTTCAGCCTCCAAAACTGTGAGACAATAAATGTCTGCTGTTTAAGCCACCCAGTCTGTGTTTATTTGCTATGAAAGCCCTAGCAAACTAATACAGTGCTGAAAAACAAAAATAGAGATAATCCTGAAGGCAGCAAGAGGAAACAAGATATATCACATAAAAGAAAGAGAGAAAAGAATGAGAGTACATTTCTCATCAGAATCTTTGCATGATGGAAAGCAATGGTGCAACATCTGTAAAGTACTGAACAAATGAACAAAACCCCTATCCTTCCAGAATTCTGTATTCAGCAAAAAAACCTTTCAAAAGTGAAAGCAAACATTAAAAAATCACACACACAAAAGTTGAGATAATTCATGATCAGCAGGAATATACTACAAGACATGTTCAAGGAACTTCTTCAGGTAGAAGGAAAATGATATAGACCAAAATTTAAATCCATACAAAAATAAAGAGCAACTATGATGGTAAAAGTACATGGAATTTTTTTATTCTTTTAAGTCTACTTAAAAGGCTGAAAAGGCTAACAAAAATAAAAATAGTGGAGTTTAAACATATGTAGAAATAAAATGTATGAGATCAAAGGACAAAGGGATCAAAATGGAAAGATATTGTAGAGTTCTTAAAGTAATATTTATTTGAAGAGAGAGTAGGATAAATTAAAGACACAAATCACTAATATTAGAAATGATTAAAGGGCATCACCATAGATCCTACAGATATTAGAAACTGATAATAAATTCACATTATGACAAAACTTAAGCCCAGAAATTTGACAACCTATATATGATGGACACAGTTATTAAAAAACACAAGCTATTAAAGCTCACTCTGAAAGAAATAGATAAACTGAACATCCCTATACCTATAAAGAAAATGGAATTTGTAGTCAAAAGTTTTCCTGCAAACAAACTTGGAACCAAATAACATCATTAGGGAATTCTACCAAAATTTTAAGAAAGAAATAATACCAATTCTACACGAAATATATAGAAAATTTCAAGGAATCTATAAAAATGCTACCAGAACAAAGAAAGGAATTTCAAACTTTCAGGATACAAGAGTAATATATATTGAACAAAGCAATAGTATTTCTATATGCTAAATTTCTAATTGGAAAAAACAATTGCAAGTTGAAATTTTAAAAAAGACACCATGTCCAATAACATTAAAAATATAAAGTACTTAAAGGCACCTGGGTAGCTCCATCAGTTAAGGGTCCAACTTCCACTCAAGTTATGACCTCATGGCTCATGAGTTGAGCTCTGCGTTGGGCTCTGTGCTGGCAGCTCAGAGTCTGGAGCCTGCTTCAGTTCTGTCTCCGTCTCTCTCTGCCCCTCCCCTGCTCACACTCTGTCTGTCTCTTTGTCTTTCAAATGTAAATAAACATTAAAAATTTTTATTTAAAGAAGTATAAAAGTTAGGGATAAATTTAGCACAATTTTTACAAAGGCTGTATGCTGAAAATTACAAAATACTGTTGAAAGAAATTTAAAAAGACTTAAGTAAATGGAGAGTTCATGAATTGGAACTCAATATTATTAGTTGTCAATTTTCTCAAAATTGGTCTATCATAATCCCAATCAAAATCTCTGTAAGTCTTTTTGCTTTGTTTTTTTTGTTTGTTTGTTTGTTTTTTGTTGTTGTTTTTTTGTTTTTGCAGAAATTGGCAGGATGATTCTAAAATTTTTGTGGAAATGCAAAGGACCTCTAATAGTCAAAATAGTTTTGAAAAAGTAAACAAAGTTGAAGAACTCATTAAAACAATGTGCTATTAGTATAAGGTAGACGTATAGATGAATGGAACAGAATAGAGAGAATCATACAGAACTACCCAAGTTTACTTTCAGTTCTTTACTTTCACTGAAATTCTTCATTTCTTCTTAATGTATCATTCATCATCATTACCTTTCACTGCAGTTACTTGTGTAAAAATTTTGTATTCTTAAGTTGTTGTGATAACATGACAGATATAAGATATTATTTTATGTTTCTTATATTTATGTAAAATCTCGTGCTTCACCATTTAAAATTCTGTCCCAAAAATTCTGTTCAAGCTCCTTTTTAGTATTCTAATGTTTGCTCAACCTATTTTTATATCTATTGTTTTTCTTTGTTAACAGCATAGTGTCAGAAACATAATAGGTGATCAGTAAATATATTTAAAATTAATAAATTAATATTAAAATTGAGTCTAATTTTTGGCATAGTTTATTTCTATTTTCTTATGTAAAAGGCACATGAACTAGTCATATTCTGTATAGGAAACTGTATAAACTAAATAGCATTTCTACCTAACAAGAATTCATTGTCACCTAGACAATGTTTTGAATAGTTGGGGCAAAAAGCATTGCAACAGTTTTCATTGTTGTATTACATTGATGAAATAAACCAATCACTGATTTTATATTAGAAATGTTGTTTTCTTAGCATTTAAACATTATGCTGCCTAGTTTAATGGATATATGTCCATGATTATTATATTACTCATCATGTGGGTACCCTTTGGGGTAAAGAAGAACAAACATCCATGAAATCCACAAACAAATAAGTCTTACATTCTATATTGGTCTTAGTTCCTCCTTCAAGTAAAATACTGTCTTTTAAATAGTTATGCTCTTAGTTAAGAAATAATGTAATATTCTTATAGTATGTCTAATATATCATTCATGTGAAGTCTTATATGTTTCACTATTCAGTTTTTCTTAGTCATATATCTTTTCACATAGTTTAATGTTTTTTTTTTCTAATGAAAAACTGGTGAAAATCAAGTTACCAAAATGATTTGTTGTTCTACCATGGGTACATTGTGTTAGAAAATTCAATTATATGTCAATTCTATGTCTTCATCATAGTTTTTCTTACACAACATCCTATATTTGGAGAGTCATTCATGGCCCATTGGGAAAGGTTAGAACTATAATTAGACCTTTTCTCTAGACACTTGAGCAATGGAATGCATGAAGGTTAGTAACAGCTTCCCATTAATTGCTCCCTTGTGGTTTTACAGTAAAGCCGTTAACTTATGTACTGGGGCTGCTACCCACGGCATCCTTGCACTGACATTTGAAGCAGTGATTAGAATGTCATTGCTTTCCAATACTTCATTGCTATTCAGGGAACACATTCGATGTCTTTCCCCTCATACTGCAGGGATCACAAATTCAGACACAAAACAATATCATCTGTTTCTTTATCATCGGAATAGGGCTTTTGAAAGTGGGTTTGTTCTGAATACAGTGTTCATACTGGACTCTGTTCTGCACAGTGTCACTGTCTTGTCTTTCAAACTAATGGGAACAAAGCAGAATCATTCTTTATGTGCAAAGCAGTGCACCCCAAGGGCAAAACATCTATCAGTATGAAAAATAGTCAAGTAACAACCAAGAAATTGTGTTTTGTGGAAGCTCATGGGTTTGATTGTATGTTTGAGCCAGCACACTGCCATGTTAGTTTTCTCAAATCTTTGAACTTAATAGTTTCTTATTCAAATGTCTTTCTTATCATTTATACTGCCTGAATTCAACTATTTAGTTTGTCCTGTCAGTACTTGCCTATAACTCAACTAAGACTGAGATTTACTGAACTAGAGAGCACTATTACCCTTCTGTCTCAGAAATAAATTACAACTCCAAAGCCCTGCTCTTTCTTCTCCCACTCACTCATTAAAAAAAAAAAAAAAAAAAAAAGTCCACACCATGGATAGCATGAGGATATTATGTTTTAGTGAAGAATTCAACCCAGCTCCCCTTCTTTTTTCTTTCCTTACTCTCTCTTAATATATGTATATGAATGTGTGTATTTGTGCGTGTACTTCATGTATAATATGTATATGATGTGATTTGTTTATTTAATGCTTTTCATATTTAAGATTCTATAAAGTGAGGTGCCTGATATCATTCTGTTCTTATCATCAAGGCCATCCTAGACATTATTTATAAAAAAAGAAAGATACAAAAAAAGACTTTTGATATGTGCTGCACCTTAATGTAGATATCTGATATATTGCATTCTTGTAAAAAAAATTACTTTTCTGCCAGCAGAAGTGGCTGAAGAGTAGAGTAGCTGCAAAATTGAAATGATCATGATGAAACTCTGCAGAGCAGGGTCAAGGGAAGTAAGAAGCATTATTAAATAGCTGAGAAACCAGACTGAAGGGGAAAGGTCCCAGAAGTGAGATTATTGAGGGCATAGAAGAGAAGTTGGAATGGAGACGGTATTTGAGTGTCTGAAAAGTTAGGATTCAGAGTTTTTTTTAAAAGTTCACAGTCTTCATTGGGTATAGACAAGGAAAATGAGCATGGAGTTCTTAGAATGATACAACATTTTTCCTATAGGTCAAGATTTAAGGCATTCAAAATTTAAATGTAATTAATGACTTCTTGAAGAAAATTTCCTTGTTTAAATTACTTTAGAATCTTGCCTGATGGTTATATGATGAACAGAATTAATTCCTTCAGTTGTGAAAGTCTCTATTATTAGTTGTCAGCGTTAGGGATGATGAAAGACGATTGATTGTAGAATTCCTAGGGACAAAAAGGAGTTGTGGATGATCCTTATTGGCATGGAAATATGGGGACATATGTTGCAAACTACTCTCTTATAAAATAAAGGATGAAGAGGTCTCTCTGAGAAGTGTAAATAGTTGACTGTAGTGGAAAAGTCTGTCATCTAGAAGGTATAGATAAAAGGGATTGATTACTGGGAAAGGCCAGACTAGCAAGAGACCAAGGTGGAATGGGGGTTGTGAGAGTTTTAAAAGATGTGAAATGAAAACGGGCAAGAGAGTCTAAGAGTCTTGGGAATCTTGGTGCATTTCATTAATTTATGTCAGTTCTCAGAGTCTCCGCAAGAAAGACAGTAGAAATATGGGGCCTTATTCACAAAAGCATTTTCCTAAGGAAAAAGGCAAAGTGGATCGAGACTGAAAGTGCACTCTCAGAACCAGTGTTCCAAAATAAGGGCTCAGATTAGCATGGTCCCTGAAACCTTTAGGCCCCTTTGATCTTCAGAACTTGAGAGAACAGCTCTTATCTATTACATGAAAGGATATATTCTGAAGATAAAACTATATATAAGAAATATTTGAGTTTGGATGTGAAATATTAACATTCTTTCATTCATTGTGTATTTATTGAGCACCTTCTCTGAGTCCTGTTCTAGTTTGGGATTTATCAATGAATAAAGAGACAAAGGTCTATGCCCACCTGGGGCTTATGTTTGAGTGTTGGAAGCATAAAGTAACTAATAGGTACATTGCATAGTATTTAGAAGGTAATGGGTGGTTTTGAAAACAGATAAGTAGAGCAATATGAGAGGGATCAGTAGTACCAGATGGTGGGTCAGATTGCTGTGTTCAAAGGTGGGGAGAGTAGGCTTCATGGACAATGTGTTATCTGAACAAATGCTTACAGGAGGTGCAGCGGGTTAGTTATATTGATATTTTTGGGAAGAGCATTCCAGGCAAAAGGAACAGACAGCACAGAGGCTTTAAGGCAGGAGTCTCTTTAAAGAATCTCAAGGTAAGTATGGCTGTTGCCAAATGAGCTAAAGAGAAAGAAATGGGAGACAATCCTAGTGATACAGGCACTGTCAAGTTTTGACCCACATCAATCTTACAGCTATTGAATTCTCAAAGAGAGAGAAACATTCTGAGAATTAAAAGGGTCAAAATTAAAAATTTCATTGTTAAACTAGAGCTCCATTTTTAAAGAATCAAACTACCAAGCCAATGTTATGATACAGCTTATTTCAAAAAGGTGTGAGAGTATATAATCTTTTTAAGATTCTACCAAAAAGCTGAATTAAGAGATGAAACCTCAAACTTACTGTATTGCCTTTCATTGGCTTATACACATAGATATGTTTGACTTCTTCGTATTTAAATTCTGGATTTGACATTCAATATTCTACCATATCAAAACAAAGTTTTATATTGATTTTCTCTCTTTGTAGTCTTTAACTCAGCTATTTGTCACAACCCATTTTACTCCCATTTATAAAGTAATGTGGTTGTAATTTTCACTCTCATATGACTAGAAATGCAACCTTATTTTCTTTCTTTTTTTAACATTTATTTTTGAGAGAGAGAGAGAAAGAGAGAGAGCACAAGCAGGGGACAGAGGGAGATAGAATCTGAAGCAGCTCCAGGCTCTGAGCTATCAGCACAGAGACAGACATGGGGTTTGAACTCACGAACTGTGAGCTCATGAGCTTAACTGAAGTTGGAGACTCAACCACCCAGAGACCCCTGTAACCTTATTTTCTATAACTCAATTCAATTTGCTGTTGTATCACTGTTTAGTTATTATTATGGTGATGATGATTATCCCTGATAAAAAAAATAAAATGTTAAAAACACCATAATCTTAAATTTCAATTTTTTTTTTTATAAATATTTGAATCCAGTCTTCCCTCTTTCCTCTTCCCTCTCTTCTTTCTCCCAAATGGCAGGGAGACTAAGATACTGTTTTACCCTCCCCTTATCTAGTGCTGTTGTCACCACTGCTGGTTGTGGCCACTTATCTACTCTCTAGAGCCTGGTTTATTTCCCAGGGCTGACCAGGCCTCCCTCTTGGCTCTTGTTGAAGGTGCTCTCCATTATGGAGCAATTGGAAAGAAGCCACCTCTCTCTTGGGATTTGGGTTTTGTTTTCCACCCCACCACCATCCTGGAGTTTCCAATTCCAAGAGGAGTAGAGTGAGGCCACATACTCACATCATGAATCACAACTCTCTTGCTACTTTTGTTGTCCCACTACCTTCTTTTATTTTTCCTACCACCTTCTGTTACCAATTTTGTACCCAATCCATCCCAGAAAGGATTTTTTTTTTTTACCTCCTCATGGGACAGATGACATTGTAAGTATTTTGTATCTCGTGCCTTCTCTAGTTTATGTTATTAGGAAGTCCTTGTTCTATTGGGGTGCCAGCCCCTGTTTTTGGTATTTAAAGGGAAGTTTTAGGAATTTATCTCTCTTAAATTTGTCTCATGCAAATAAAAGTCTTGGTACTCACAGCCATTGAAGCTGAAGTAATGTAATTTTTAATGTTCATTTTGCAGTTCAACTTTGAAAATTGTAGTCCCCTAGCCACTGAGTGCTTCAACCTCAATGGGAGGAGGCCTATGAAGCAGCAGGGCAAAACATAACCAATTTTCCAAACATTTTTATCTGAATGGCTTGTTTATTGTCTGTACTTAATAATTAACCTTTGTTGCACTGAAATATATTTCTAAATGCTGTAAGGCAAATGGCCTTACATTTAATCTAAGAAAATTGGATATTCCTACAAAAATAGGTTAGATTGTATTTTGCATGTCCACCTCATTCTGAGATGGAAAATTTGCAAAGATAACTCTCTACTAGAATACCAGTGTTTAATGAGGACAAGTGACATGGTCTTACCTTCCTTCGGATAACCTGCCCAATTGTCGGGCTAGCCAGGTGGCTCAGTTGGTTGAGTGTCCAACTCTTGGTTTCAGTTTAGGTCATGATCTCATGGTTTCGTGGGTTTGAGCCCTGCATTTGGCTCTGCTTTGGCAGCCCAGAACCTACTTGGGATTCTCTCTTCTCTCTCTGCCCCTTCTCCACTCATGTCATCTCTGTCTCTCTCGAATAAATAAATAATAACTTAAAACAAAATTTAAAAAACAAAACTACCCAGTGATCTATACACGTCAGCATGAGAGTTGCAAAACAAGTTATTTCTTTCAAGCCAATGAAGTTAGAAAAGAAGCATGAGCTGGGGGAGAGGGGCAGAACTGGTTTAAAATCCTGTTTTCTCATTAAAATCTGTAGATTTCTAGAAAAGTGTTACACTAAGTCTCAATTTCATCATTTTGAAAGTGAGGATATAGTACCAATTCTATGTACTATATGTGGGGTTACCTAAGATAATATATTTCAAAGTTCTTTGTGAATATTTTATAATATACCCTGCAACCATAGATTGCTGTTATTAGTCATAAAAATAATGACCAGGAAGGGTAAAATACTTTTAAAGATTCAGGTTAGAGATTATATCATTTCATTGTGAGCTACATAACCTTGGGAATTGTCTATTTTGAAGGGACTTCAATCCATATTGATTGATGATCCACTATGTCCTTAAACTCTGAAGTTTTTGCCAACTCAGCCTCTATAGAGGAATATTATTTTTAGATCATAATAACTGAAAGAGGAAGAATAAACAATGGACAATAGCCTAGTCTAGAAAAAAGTGTTAATTTATTTGTACTTGAGCTATAGAAATTGTGTATCAATGAATAGGCAATAGTAACATTGATTTCTTTAAAAATCCTTTATAAAAATTTGATGGCTTTAGTAAAATGTGTGTCTGTCTCACATACTGAATATATATAATATTTAAAAAGCTTATCTAGAATGGGTTGGAGCAAGTACTATAAAATAATTGTAGTATATATTTCTTGGTTCAAGTTGAGTAACAGTTTCATATTAACTTCATGAGTTAACAAAGAAAAAGGTATGATGGTTAAATTCTGGCCTTTCCTTTCAAAAGGAACGATTGATATAATATTGTGCATGACTTAACAGCCTCTTCACTACTTCATATTACAGAATTTCCTTGTGATTTTTAATTGTAAAGTTAGATAGCAGCTTTGAGAAATACAGTTTTAATAAAATAATTTTAAATGTAGCACACGATCCTAGTTTAAAAATAATTACACCTCACAAAATGTGCAAGATTAAAAGCAAAAATTTACCTCAATCACTCTGTCCCAAGATTATTTTCTACAGATGACCATGTTTTTATTATGTGTTTAGCTCTGCTGTTGAAAACACAATTCCAAAGCGCTTATGCTTCTATTTCTTTTTTTAATTGACATATAATTGACTAACATTGTATTAGTTTTGTACAGTAAAATGAATGATTCGATATATGCATATATTGGGAAATAATTACCACAGTAAGCTTATTTCACATCCATTACCTCACATACATTTTTTTCTTGTGATGAGAACTTTTAAGATATACTAACCTAGCAAGTTTCAATATGCAGCAAATTATTGTTGGTTATAGTCACCATTTTGTGTATCATATCCCCAGAACTTATTTATCTCGTAATTGGAAGTTTATTCCTTTTGACTATATTCACCCATTTCACCCATCCCTGATTCCTGCCTCTGAAAGCCACCAGTTTGCTCTCTGTGTCTATATGAGATCATTGTTTTTGTTTGTTTAGTTTCCACATATCAGTGAAATCATACAGTATTTGTCTTTCTTTGTGTGACTTACTTCACTTATCATAATGCCTCAAGTTACTTTCATGTTGTCAAAAATGGCAGGATTTCCTTCTTTCTCATGGCTGAAAATATTGCAGAGAGAGAGACAGAGACAGAGACAAAAACAGAGACTGTGTGTATGTGTATATATATCACATTTTCTACTCATCCATTAATGACTCTTAAGTTGTTTTTATGTCTTGGCTACTGTAAATAATGCTGCAGTGAGCATGGGGGTGCAGATATCTTGCCTCTGTTCCTTGATTAATCAATTTTAGATTCTATGTCTATCTCCTACCTCCTTTACTAACCAATCACCTATATATTTTCCCAATTAGCCCATTGCTGTTTTTTAAATCCTTCTGGTGGTTAATTCATAACTTTAAATAATGTACTTCAATCTCTATTTCCTTATTACATTAAATATACATCACTGGCTTTTGCCATGATGGGTACACTGCTAAACTTACCCTCTGTCCATCATTTTTCTCTACCCTGCTCCCACATCTCTGTCAGCCATACCATCCTTTTCTTTTTCCTCATCAAGGTTTATAATCTTTACATTTCATTCTGTATAATTAAGTCTCACATGCTATTATTGCCATGGTTCTAAACCTTAGCTGCATATTAATCATCTATGAATGTTAAAAAAATATTAATGCCAAACTATATCCCAGACCAATTAAATCACAATCTCTGATGTTGAGCTTATGAATTACTATTTTTCATAAGTTACTTAAACAATTTTAATGTGCCACCAACATTAAGTATTGCATATATATCAGTCTAAAAATTGAAAACCAATAAACAGCATTAATAATATCATGATTATACAAATATTATTAAGTGGAATACCAAGTGTGTGTGTGTGTGTGTGTGTGTGTGTGTGTGTGTGTGATTATACCCTAGAACAAGAAACATATTCCTATTTTAGTAATCTCATGTGGAACAAATCCTATGCAGCACACTTGATAACAGTGTCAGGTTCAAGCTCAAAAGGATTCTATCCTGTTAAACATCAGTTATGTAAAGTCTGGCCATAATATATTATGAATTACATTTATTTTATGGTTTATTAGATCTTTACATTTACAGAGTTTCTGATTCTTTCTTTTTCTATTGGATAGATGAGATACATATCTTTCATACAGTTTGAAAATTTTCCAAGTTATAGTCATGCAAACTGTGGAATATATTTTACCTACTTCTTGTATTAATTATTTGTGCAATTTTTGTTTTCAGAAAGGATAATTGTGATGTGAACTTTTAACTTTTTGGGTTTTTTTTTTTTTTTTTTTTGCCTTCACAAATACTTAGAGTTGTCCATAGTTTTCTTTATTCAAATGATCTTTCTTTAGTAATTTAATCTTATTAAAATATTCCCCCTTACTGTTTCACTCCTAATTGGTCTAACACCTACTAGATACAACGCAATTCAATTCTGACACTAACTACCTGGAGTTAGCACAGACTCCATAGATTAAGTCCTCTGCCCCTTTTTCACTTCAGACACCATCTACAAGGCTCAGGGTGTCCCTATCTCACCCATATGTCTGAATGACTGGTTGCAAATTTGGGGATTCTCATGACCCTCTCAGTTTCTGTAATATGCCAGAGTGACTCACAGAACTCAGGGAAGTGCTATATTTATGAATACAGTTTAATTATAAAGGATGCACATAGTGCATGGCCTGGAAAGGATCAAAAAACTTCCGTGCCCTCTTCTTGTGGAATCAGGTCAAGTCTCCCCCACCCCCCACCCTCCGTTTCCTACACATTGATGTGTTCACCAACCAGGAAGCTACACCAATGCTCCCCCAGAGATTTGGGGATTATATTATGTAAGCATGATTGAATCAATCTGCGGCCCCTCTCACCTTCCCACAGATCAGGCAGCTGAATGCTCAGGCATTCTAAGCAGGTTCTTGGTTTTTTTGGTGACTAGCCCCTATCCTGAAGCTAACTAGCCTTACAGTGAGTCATCTCATTAGCACGACAAGGACACTCATCATTCAAGAAATTCCAAGGGCTGTTGATGGTCCCTACTAGGACTCAGGACAAAGACTAGACAAATTATTTATTACACTTCGTCATTTGACGTGGGGGACGGGTATGGTAAACAGGAGATAGTGTGTGCCTGGAAACAGGAGTGCTGCCTGACTTTGTACTGTCAGTTCTGATGGCATTGTCCCCATGGAACTGTGTTTTCCACTGTAGTGTAATTTTTTAGCAGTAAGGAATATAGTGTAAGAGGCTTATTGTCTAATATTTTTATCTTATTATTCTTTTAAAATTTCTCTAATGACTTCTGTAGACCTGGAGCCCAAGCCTACTTCAAAGAGAGGCGCCCTCTTTTCCTCACCAAGACTAGGTTATGAAAACTAACTGCATAGTTCTGACTTTAGTCAGCAAACTTTCTGGTATTCTAATATAAATAATTTGTAACAAAAGAAATATAGTTTATATATATCTCAACCATCTAATAATATTCTTATAATATAGTCTATGATATACCGACTGACTTTTTCTTTGGTATTTGGGCTACCAGACAAAGTGAGGACTACAGATAATAACATATTCTGATGACATTTAAAAGAATACATAAAACAGATTTTTTCTTCAGAATATTTCAGTGGATGACACCATTCTATCACTGTCTTGAAACAACGTCAACATATAATTATTATTTGGTCTCTCATTTCAAAAAAAGAATAAATATGTCCATCATTTTTATAACATGTGCTATAGACTTTCTTTGATAACACCTTCAATGATGACTTTGGGAACATTTAGTAGTTGTTATGTTTATTATCTAGAATCCGCATATCCTACATTTTTAAAAAGTCAGTTGTGAGGATAGAGCAAGTGTGCAGCTAGTCAGAACAATTATTTGTGCTGCAGGCAATTTGTATATATCTAACTGGAGAGCTGTTATCATAAAATACTTTACTGAATTTGAAAAGGTTAGGGAGTTTTGGGGGGTTATCACACACAGCTTCTTCATTTTGCCTGAGGTCATGTAATTTCTGTCCGCATAGAACAAGTAAGGGAATGGAGGAAAAATGTTTCCATGCGCTTGCTGGTTCACAATGGTGGGCATTTGATTTATTCAATCTTTGTACTTTTATTCAGTGGGGGGACATCTTATCAGAGTTCTGCCAACCATCTGTGTCTTAGAGGTGTTACAGTATCAGCCCAGGTCGCATTTTCTATATCTCTTTTATAATCTGCCCAGCTTCTGAGAAATTATTGCCATTTCCTTCTTCCTACAATCAAAATGTCAGTGCCTCCCACCAAATAGGTTTTGCTCCTTGACTATGAACACGTAGACCTATAAAAAAGCTCATGTGAATCAAGTTTATAGTGACAGAACATGGCCTTATTTTACATAAAAATACAAGAACCATTTTTTCAATAGATAAAAACAATCTTTTTCACAAAGAGGAGCAGAGTACTTTCTCCATCAACACATCACTTACCACAACTTCAAGGTAGACATAAAGCTATCATTGGTACAAAGCAGGAAAACCTAATAAGGAGAATCAGGTTCAAAACAATTGTGTGTAGAACCTTCAGAGCTCTTATGAATTTCAGCATAAATGCTTTTATTAATTCTTTGTAGACACATCACTGCTGCCATTGCTTTCAATACTGTTTCCCCTTCTTCTGAATGAAGCTTCACCTAGCTGAGAGAAACCGAACTCAGGCTCTTCCTGGTTCTCCTGTCTGCCCCTCTGCTCAGCCAGGATGGAGCCCTCATATAGTAATGAAGCTTGGAAATACCTCCATCACCTTGAAAGAAGATGATTGTGGGAAACTAGCAATCACTTATTCAAATATTTTAGGGCACTTGTAACCCAGTTAGAGTAATTGAAGCTAGGCAATTTAATGAAAAGATTACATTTAGTCTGCTTGCTTTTCTAGTCATTAAATTTTAGTGAGCCTGCTCCTAAGACTTTTTATTTTATTTTATTTTGAAGAATGAACAACTGCTTCTTTTTCTGCTGCTGCCCACAAGGTGTTGAAAATGCCAAAAATAAGATCATTCCTATACTTGATAAGAGGGCATGATTGTCCCAGGCCAGTAGGAAGATTTGATATTCTTATCAAAGTGTCTTTGTAGAACAGGTAGAATGCTTTTATATTTTCAAGATGGAAGGAAACTCACATGTAGGACAAGTTTAAAGTAGGCCTTCATTTACTGCAAATTTTTTACTTGAAAACACTATTTTAAAGTTCTGAGCAGAATGTTATTCTCACTTCTTAATCTTGTCTATTAATCTCCAGGTGCTTTATGGTGTAAATGTTAATTTTTATGCATAATGTGAATTTAATACTCTGATGTATGAATTTTTAATGGTGTAAGTTAAAGAGTAGCATATTCAGGAGCTGACAAATGCATATAACTTGTACAGGACAATCATTGTGCTTCTAAGAGTGAGACTCTGATTATGAAAATTAACAAAGAACTCAGAAATAAAAAGAACAGATTCCCAGGAGCTCACCTTCCATGTCATAAATGTCTGTCAATGGGTGATGGTGAATTTAGTCATCCTTCTCTTGATCTTGAGCTAAGTAGCTACTTTGCCTCTGACTCCTAGAGCTGGTTGGATGTGTGTGTGTGTGTGTGTGTGTGTGTGTGTGTGTGTGTGTGTGGGGGGGGGGGGGGGGGGATCTCCAATCTCAAACCTGAATTTACCCAGGTCCCCATCATCCCCTTATCCCCACTTATTGTATAAACAGTCAAAAACAATATAGACTGGCCCAAACTAGATAATAGACTAATAAATTAGTCCATCTTTAAACCTCTAATAAGGCAATTCATACAAGTAAGGATGGGTAAAACAAGGGTAGACCTCTGAGCTGGTCACCATTCTGGGCAACTGAGGCTCCAATCCACTGGGATACTCTGAGGAGTCATGTAGAGAACACTCTTGAGGGTTGGTAGGAGAGAGAATTTAATACATTGGCTTTTGTTCCCATTGGTTAAGAGTTGTCCCAAGGAGTGTCAGTGACCCCTACACTTCCAGGTTTGGTTGTGCATCAGAAAGGCTAAAAGGGTCCACAAGTTCCAATGGTAGAGCACAAAAGTGGGCCCTGGAGCCTTGATACTCAGTGTGTGGTCCAGAGTCCTGCAGCATTTGTGTTACTTAGGAGCTTGTTAGAATGCAGAACCTCAGCCCCACCTCCAATAGAGTGAACCAGAATTTATTTAACAAGATCTTGAGCATCTGGATGGCATAGTTGGTTAAGTGTCCAATTCTTGATTTCAGCTCGGGTCATGATTTCATGGTTGAGCCCTGCATTGGGCTCTGTGCTGACAGTGCAGAGCCTGCTTCAGATGCTCTCTTCCTCTCTCTCTGCCTCTCCCTGCTCTCTCTCTCTCAAAATCATAAACTTAAAAAAATTTTAACAAGATCTCCAGGTGATTTAATATGTATATAGAAGTTTGAGAAGCACTGGCCCCAAGGGTGTTAACTGAGGTTCTAGAGATGTCTATTATTTGTAGCCTCAAGGCCACTTATGATCTGTCTCCTCTCTTCTCTAGGCTTTTTTCTTGTGGCTTCTTATGGTAGTAATTGTGCCCCAGCCTTACTGGTCTTTTTCTGGCCCTACAGCCTGTCAACTTCTTCCCTTGATCAAGGCCTATATATAGTTATATATATCTGGTTATAAATATATATAGTTATATATATACATGGTTATATATATAGTTATATATATATATGGTTATATATATAGTTATATATATATATGGTTATATATATAGTTATATATAGTTAGTTATATATATATATCATTATGTAGTTATATATCTATTGTTTCCCCTGCCCTGCACATGTCCAGCTCCTTTTTATCCTTTGAGTCTCAGTTTAAATAACACCTTATAAAGCCCTTCCCTGTATAGTTCATGTAAATTAGGATCTGCACTGTTAATTTCCTACCTTAGCAATTGGTTTTAAATTTTCTCTTCACAGCACAGTTTTTAATTTACATTTTTACCTGTTTATTATATATTCCTCACACTAGATTATAAACTTTTTATAAGGGTAGGAACTGTGAATGCGTGCTCCTTGTTGCATCCTCAGAGTCTGCCCATGTTTAACACATGGCAGAGCACAATATACATTTGTTTAGCAAGTGACCAAAACTGGAAAAGATCGGCTTTGAACTGAACAGACACGAGTTGAAATTTTGGTTCTATTACTAAAAGAATTGACTAATCCATAATAATGTCTTATCATCTCAGACTTTCCCATCTATAAAATGGAGATAATATTATACACACTTAATGGAATGATTGTGAAGATGAACACCATTTAGAACTCTGTCCTCTGGAGTTGTCTTTGGTTTAGATAACTGTAGCATGTCTTAGATTCTATAGGATGTTTGCCAGGAACACAGGGCTAAGCAATATGATGTTTCAGGCAAAGTCCAAATGAGTAATTGTGACAAAGAAATTTTTGGGTTAAAACACTTCTCCAATGACCCATTTTCCCAAATCCATTTCCATATCAATCTTCTACTACCATGGCAACCTACACTCCATCATAAAACTAGAATATTATGGTTGGAAATAGAAGTGAGCCTATAAATAGAAAAATTGCATTTAGTTTGAAGGCCTAATCTGGTGATCTTGCCTTTGTATGCACTCTTGATGTATTTTGGTATATCACAGAGTACTTACCCATTCCCCTGGGAGAGTCCTCACTCGCATCTCCTGGTATCGTGGCATCAAGGACATTTGCTGGAGCCATGTATCCTCCCTAATGTTTAATAAATCAATAAATTAGACTGTTATATAGGAAAAGTGAGCTTTGCCTACTCTAATAATTTAACATAACTCAAATCACAGAGGAGAGGGTTTCAGTTTCTAGAAGGCCCTGTTCAGGCCCTGCACTGTCCGAGCAGACCAAACAAAAGGTGTGGTATAAATATACATATATTTATATTTATATCAAATAGAGAGAGAAGAGAGAGAAATGTATAGTTTAAGGTGGATTTTGTTTTCACTCTGATTTCAGAAGTCTGTTATATAAAGCACCCGTTGTAGCCCACTTATAATCTGGTTGGATGTTTGTTTTTCATGGCTCACCAATTGTACATAGCACAGTGACTGGCTCATGAGAAGCGCTGAAATAATTTAAGATATGATTATGTACACAAAGAGACACAGTTAAGGGAATAAGCAGAAACTATGACCTGTGCCCAAAGAAAGGAGTAGGGATCGAGTCTGCCATTAAGTGTACAAGGGTTTTGAGAAAGTTTCATGAAAGAGAAGGTATGGTAGTTGGCCTTAAGAGATATCTAAGAATTTGTCAGTTATAAAAGAAATTAAAGTTATTTCAGGCTGAGGGAACAGCAAAGAACATGTGGACAGGTGGCACATTTAGGGATGACTTCAATTCGAGTGTACCTTCAGTCAACATTAGAATGGTAAGACAAACACTGACTAAAAAGTCCTTGCCTTTCCTTGGCAGGCTCACAGCCCGAGTAGTGGCTGCGGGAAGGCCCTTTGCTCTGCAGACGAGTTTGAACGGTTTTGTGAAATCAGTGTGCATGTGTGTACAGGAAGCAGTGGGCATTGAGGGGGGAGCGGCGGGCTTTCACAGGACATAGGAAGTAAACGCGTCACTCTGAGAGGCTCCTAGGGTCCAGGTAAGAGAATTTGAGTTTGGCGCAGAAGTTATTTCTTTGAGACACTATCTGTCATTCTCCAATAGTGACCTTTTTTTCCCCCCAAAAATAAAAAATAGATTGACCTATATCTTTCTACTTATTTTGTCATGGAAGAGGAGTGGGGGTAAAATATTCATACACTTACATTCATAATATAAATCTGTGCCAAGATTTTTACACTTTGCACATGAAATTAATAATTTCATATCAATTGTCATAGTGACAACATTTCAATACAAATTAAAATGTTTGCAAATTTGCTTGAGACTAGAACTGACCAGAGATCATGCTGATGAAAAGTGATTCAATTCTGAATAAACTCTTTGATAAGCAAACATAAAAGCTACTGGACCACATTTTTCATGCTTCATTTTCCCTTGGTTACTAGAGAGTTATAGCTATCTAAACTAGATTCTTTGCCAGATGTGAGCCTAATATAAATGTGAAGCACTCTCCGAAACTAATTAACGTGTAGTTACATTTTGATTTGTATTTACTATATTTATCATAGACTTTTTAAATTAAAATTTTATCACAGAATCAATACAGAAGGGAGGACAGACCAGAAGAGAGATTTTCCAAGTTGCCCACAAACTATTAACACATTACTCTTTAGGAAAGAAAATTCAACCCCCTGAGTATAATCACTGACAGTGGCTAATATCATAACTATGTTGGCTCATTGTCAAGTTCAAGGACTCTGTAGGATGCAGACAGAGCTTTTTGAATATTCGGACTAATTCCTTCATGGCAACTGTATGAACTGGCTATTGTCACTCTTATTTTATAGACAAGAAGACTAACTGTGACAGATTTAAATCTTGCTTATAATAATACAAATGATGTCACAGTGTGAATCTGAAATGAGGTCTCCAAGTCCAGCCCTCTTCCTCTGTATTGCTCCGACCTTTCAAATCGAGGTCATTAATCACTACCACTTTCCCTGTAAGCTTAACATGCCCAGAAATATTATTAAGTTGGAATGAATAATGGGATAAGCGATCAATGGGAAGTTAAAACATTTTGGAATAGTTTTCTGCAAGAACTTAGACCTTACGTTAAAAGTGAATACTAAATCCTTAAATAAGATTACTAGTTTTTACTAATTTGACTATAGCTATGAGTTTATACAGGACAATTACATTACTGTAGATTCAACTTCTTAAGAAGTTATTTAGAGAATATTTCATCTGACCAAGCTTAGATCATCTGCTGGGATAAGACTGACAGTATTTGAATCTCATGGTGAGGAAATAGATATTAGGAAAGTATATACTGCATGAAGAAACAAGATTATAGCCTGAGAAAGAGGCCAGGAGAATGTGTTACCTCATGAAATGTACCTTATTTCTGGGTAAATTACTTCGGTCTTCACTTCTGTCTATCTGGAGTCTTTCATGAATAATATATCCAATTAGATGACATGAAATACTAATCAAATTCTTCTCACTTGTCATGAAAGTTATTTTTGTTATTTGTAATTTTTTATTTAAACATTTTATCAGTGACTGTAAAACTAATTCTAACATATATTTATTATTCTATGGTGGCCCTGTTGATAGTTTCACTCATTCAAAAACTGGTACAGCACATACTTAACTATTAAAACAGATATAGTCCCTCTGTATGAACACACACACACACACACACGCACACACATACACATATGTATGCATATGTATATGTATGTGTGTGTATATATGTATATATGTTTTTCCCGATGCATGTTATATTATTTAATCACTATTAATGAAAAATATTTGGTTCCCTCTGCATGTTATCCACTGTGGCTGCCTGAATATTTCTTGTAGTAAGTAAAAAAAGCAGACATGGAGCTTTCTTGTTTCAATATTTCTCTGTCTTCATATCTGTTTATATTTTATATCCAGAAGAAAGTATAACTCTTTCCTGTTTTATTTACTTCTTTTCACTACCTCATTATTGATATAAACATAGTTTCCACATCCTCATTTATTAACATTATAATACTTAAGAGCAAAGGCCCAGGAAGGCTTTGTAGATGGGTAGCTTTTTTGTCTTCATATTTATCAAATGTTGCTGGCCCAGGCCCTGAGTCAGCAGACTAGATGGTAGGATTTGTAAAGATGTTAAGCTGTTTTTTTCCCAATAAATATCTAGTGAATTTTTACCCTTATGATTAATATACACTATTTTTCGAAGTTTCTGGAAAGTTAAAGTCAGCCTCTCAGAGCCTGTTATTTATTGTTTTAGAAATCACTCAGATGCTCAACTGTGCAATAGAGCAGAATTAATTCAGCTAGAAACAGAAAGAAACTGAGCAGTGTTGCAGATAATCTTATGATTTCCATAGGCATAGACTGTTAAACATGACCCCGAAGAGATTTACACTGAGTCTCATTATGGTTCAGGAAGATGTTTGCATTCATACAGATGAGACCTTTAGGGATGCAGTAATAACACCCTGCAGATAGATTCACTATCCATAATTTTTCAGTTTATGTCTTGGTTAGTTTTCAGCTCATAACCAGAAACTCCTGTGTAGATGTATAGCTATTTGGACTCACTATTTTCCTCTTAGAATAGGTGACTATAGTTATCAAACAGTTGTAAACCAATAAAGTTAGGCACCTCGTAAGATGTCATTAGAAAATAAATTTGATTATCTTGATATCAGAGGTGATGCTAAATTTGAAATACATTTGAAAAAATGATTATTACTTGTGATTATAAGCTACTTAAAATGCAAAATTATTTTAAATAGAAAAGTGTTTTCAGCTGTTCTGAAAACTATCTGAACTATCAGTGCCATAAAATAACTTTTAAATGATTTATTGGGACATGATAAAAATGGATAGCCCTTCAGTTTTTAAAAACGATTTCACAGTGCACTAGGTCAAGAGTTAACCTCCACTAGCATATTTCACTATTTGTAAGTGACGATAGCCTAAGGTAGACTTCTTGAGCCTTAAATGCAGGTAGACTGGGTTAGTGTGGTAATATAATTTTATTTATGTTAATAATACTGAATAAAAAGACAAGCACAAGAATCTCTCTACTTGGGGAGAGCATTTGGAGTGGTGAATGTGAAGAGACATTTTCCCCTATGGATAGAAAAGTTTATACTGTTACACTGGCGTAACATTCACATTTGTCTTTTTTATTACATATGGATACTGAGTGTATTGCAAAATTAAGAGTTTCTGAAAATTGTTTTTTCAAAGCCAAGTCCCATAAGAATATTCTCAATAAATATTCTTTGAATAAGTGAACAAGATAACCAGGATAAAACCACTGCATATTATTCAAATATATTGACCATATCAGGTAAAGAGTTGCCCTTGTTTATATTAGCCATAGTTGTTGCAATGCCGAGATATTAACATGGGAATATTACACCCATAATTTCACCCAAATTATGTCTGTATTTCATATCATAATTATAAAAGGTTTTAAAATATCTGTGTTTAATGACATTTATTACTTTTACTCTGAATTGTATCTAAGAAGCTTAAAAATCAGCTGAATTATACTTCATTTGGGGCACCATCATTCACTTTATCTTAATACAAAGTGATTTCTCATGAATTTACATAAATACATATTTTATTAAACATAATTATATGTGCAACTTGAGACATGATTATTGATTTTGGTTACTAATTATTATTAGTCTCTAAGGATTCAAAACTTATAATTTAATATTTTCCAATATTGACTCTCTTTACTGTTTGACAAGTTCACCAAAACCAAAATGACCCGTAGGACTGGCTTATGCATCTACTTGGGTATGAAAGGCAGCCCTCATCTATCTTCCTCCTGACTCTATTTCAATTCTTCTTTTCTTAGCCACAGCAGCACAAGTTTTTTGATGTCAACTGTAGCAGCTCCATGGGAATCATCTTCTCTTCCTCTCCTCCTTTACCCCTCTCCCACTTCTTATACAGGCAGCTTTGGCTTTCCTGGATCCCAGCGGTCTATGTGATTATACTGTCACTAGGCATACTCTCTCTCAGCTCCTTCACCATCACCACCGTCTCTGTCATCTTAATGAAATGGCAGAGCCCTGCAATTCTTTCTCAATAGCTAGCAGAGGCAGCCGGGATGTCATGTCATGAAGATGATGTGCAACCTCTAACGTGGAAGTCCGGCAGAGCACACAGGCATAAAGAAGATATGTGAGCCGTTATCAAACACACAAGACAGCACCAACTGTGTGGCCATCTCCTAATATTAAAGAAGAGTCAGGTGAACCAGGGTCACTTCCTAACTTGGACTTTTTTCCTAGTGGTATGACTCTAGACAAATTACTTAACCTTTCCGAGATTCAGTATCCTACCTATAAAATAGGGCTAATCTTTCCTACCTTTAAAAGTTGTTATAAGGATTAAAAGAGATAGCTCAATGCCTGATACATATTTAAATGAAGGGAAACAGACTTCCCGAATAAAATTATATTCTTCATCCAGACAAAACGATCCCCGAATGAATACAATTAATTATTTTGTTTGAAATGGAAAAAATAATGAGTCGTAGCATGACCCATTCAAGGGTCCTTGTAAAAACAGCTGTAATTGAAGTCCTTGGATAGCTCCTTATTTGTCATGTCAAGACTTTTCCAAATAGGAGTAATATTTCCAGCTGAAGAATGGCTGCATATTTAAAACATACAATCAGAAAACCAGTGCCTGCTTGCAAATGATCTAGCACGAAGTTTTTCCTTCTTGCACGTGAAAAAGATACTCAAACCAGTTTTTATTTTTATAACCTAATTGTTCCCCCTACCTGCCCTGCTGTGGTGGATGCAGCTGATAGATTCACCAGCTTCATCCTCACCCCTGGCCGGATAATTCTGTGCCGGCCAAAGGCTAAAGCAAGACTCCTTTACGCTTAGCTTCTGGACACAATCGAGCTTTCATTCAACAGAGGAGCCGTGGTGACGTGCGAAAAAGAGATAGTCATGTCATGAGACAGAGGCCACACTTCTGCTGCTTCTGCTATTTCTGCTGACAAGTGTCTCTGTGGAAATTTTTGGTGCCAGCCACAGCAGAGGTCTGAAATGCCCACCCTTTAAATCCATGGGTGCCAGGTGGTGAGGACTCTGGCAATCCCTTGCCTGGCTTGGAGCACACAGAGGGATGTTGTCTGGGAAGCAGCAGCTGTGGTGGCGTCTCACGAGCCCCTCTGTGTCAGAATCATGGCAGAGGCAACATTCTTTGGTGTTCTAGGAATTGTTTCTTGAAGCCCAGTATAGTATAGAATCTCATCCCCTAACACTTCCAATTAGTTTGTCATTGAACCCTGACTAATACCCCACTGAAAGCCAAAAATCATACTAGAATACTTTAGCCCCTAAAGACTTCATAAATGCTTGAATATATTAAAATTGTAAAGTCAAGTTTTTTTTTCATACAGATGTAGTTGGCTTTATTTTGACTGTCAAATTACTTTGTTCAGCATAATGTTTTCCATTTTGCATGTTTCTCTTTCAATAATAAATTTTAAGATATATTCCAAAGACAGTAAATAATTTGAAGAAACAATTGTCCCTATCAAAAATCCTCTTATTTATTTCATAGTGATTGTTTCTGTATCAAATGTAATCAGCAGATAAATATGCATATGTACTGCATGTATTGGAAATAAATGCTGTCTATATGTATGCATATGCATTTCTTTTATTAATATCATCGATGTCAAATTTGAAAAGGCAAATTAAAAGTGGCTAAAAGAGAGAAAAGTAAATATTGTAAACTGTCAATATTGAAAGGGGTAGCCAATAGGGAGTTTACCATAAGAATCTGAAAACTTGAGTTTCAATACCAGCTCCTCTTTGTACTGTCTGTTTTAATTGAGTTGAAATAAGCCACATGACCTCTCTGAGCCTAGCACCTATGTCAAAGAATTGTTAAAAGAATAAGTGAGATGACAAATATAAACTGCATAGTGTAGAGTGGGTAGTTATTAAATGATTGGATAGTAGAAAGTTGTAAGAGTACACTTTGTCTCAGTTTCTACTGAGACTCAAAATGCTAAGAAAAACAACAATATGGGTACAATAACATGGGGGACACAGCCCCTCTTCAGGGCATGCTATAAAGCACTGAATGACTTCTCCCTGTCTTAATCACTGTTTTTCTTTCCAGTTATGTAAGGATGAGTAAAAGATACATAGGGAGCTTAGAGTTCTAGGACACCGTGGAAAATATCACCAACTGTAAAGCAAAGTCTGTTCTCTCCTTCCACAGAGAGACAGAGAGATGTAGCTGGGCACAGGGCTGATGGCTGGAGTGCATTTCTTAGGTTTTCATGCAAGTTGGTACGGTCAATGGAATGTGAGCAAAAGAGATTTGTGCCACTTCTAGGCCAGGACTTTCAAGAGAGTGGATGTGTCTCTTTATGTTCCTCTTCTTTCTCTGTCTGGCTATAGATGGTGACGAGGCTATAGGAACTCATGTAGCTGAAGATGGAAATAGTCCCTGAATGATCATCTGAAGAGAGTCAGCCATTTCCTTAAACCCCACCCAGGACTATTAGGGGAGAGCTAGGTAAACTTCTTTTTTAAGCTGCTGAATTTAGTGTTCCATTTATTGTCATTTTCGAGACTAGTGTAACTTATACAGAGAGTCTAAATTCTTTTGGAAAGAGTTGCTATGGTACTATAGCATTTCCCCTTTCCAGTTACTCATGAAGGAGGCTAGGGGAATGTATACCATCTTAAGCCAAAAATAGAGGCTCTGTGAAATCATTTGAGACACTTGCATTATGTACCCTGGAATATGGGCACATAAGGACACTAATTCTCTAAAACCTAGGGCAGACTAGATGGTGACAGAGGAAAGATAGTGGGAAAGAGGAGAAAAGAATGCATCGACTTTTCCAGAAGCAAATGTTCACTCCACTAAGGGGAGCCAGCCAGCAGCCATCTTGATAGAGAATCATACCAAAAAGGGATGAAGGGGTGACTAGATTGAGCACTGGACAGACTGCTGGAACCACTCAGACTCCTGAGACAGTGGTCAGCTAGATGCCGTGTGCAGGAGGATCTCAAAGGCATCCAACAAAAAGCCCAGAGAAGAAAAGCACTTTGGGGCCACATGCTAACTATACAAGTCAGGCGGTATTTGAGAGTTTTTTTCCCTGACACTTCCCCTCATCTCCACTGCTTTGGAAGGTGCAACAGCAGCAGTGGGAAGGGGCAGGCTAAAGAATTTAGACACCAACTGTGTGTTCCTTGCTCTTTGCAGGATGCACAGCTGGGATGGGCCCCAGCTGGGAAAAGATAATTTAAATTGTATAATAGATTAAACTGTAATGTGAGATTTGATGAGATTTAAAAATTTTTGAAATGAGATTGTTATTCCTTCTGAAAGGGACCAGAAAAACTTCAGGAACCACTTGAGATTTCATCAGCTGTAGGAAAGATCAATTCCAAGAAACGCTATTGGGATGGCTTGGGAGGGTGGGGGGCTGCTCTCAACAATCATACAGTTGTGTCTGACAAGTTCAATAAACTGATGAAGTAGCTTTTGTCATTGGATAAAGAAAAAATAATTGGCATTTCAAACTACAACTGTTTGTGTTCACGTTTGGTTTTTAAAAAGTGGCACAAATTTTTCCTGAGGTAGATTACCTATCCCAGACATTTTTAGCAAAAATAACAAAATTTCTGCTTGTGTTGCAAAGGCAAGGTCGTTAGCCTTAATGTAGAACAATACTGTCTTACAGAATTGTAATGCAAGCCACAGGCGAGCTATATTTGTTTTTTAAACATTTTTAGTAGCCATGTTAATTGGGTAAAATTATCTTAAAGATATATTTTATTTTACAGAATAATGTCTAAAGACTATTATTTCAACATGTAGCCAATGTGAGAAATTGTTTATGAACTCTTTTACATTTTTTAATACTAAGTTTTCAAACTTTAGTACGTATATTTTACAGCAATCTCAACTTGAACTAGCCACATCTCAAGAGCTCACTACTATATTAAAACAGTGCAGAACTGGAGTTAATTGTCTTTAAATCTGCCCAAGATATGAGCAGAAACACTGCATTACAGAGAAAGTAGAAAAGAGAGAGGGGAAGGAGAAAGCGAATGACAGAAGGAAAGCATTGGCCAAGGAGGAGTTCTGAGAAAGTGGAGAGAACAAATAATGTCTAAAACCAGGAGGGTTCAGACTGGTGCTTGGCCCATAGACAGTGCTCCATAAATCCTTGCCCACATTACCTGAAACCTCCTTTCATCCTGACATTGACAGACGGACAGACAGACAGACAGATAGATAGACCATATTCCTATTTTACATCCAGCCTGTCTTTTTCTACCTTTGTTCGAAGGTCTTCATCTAGACATACTGGAACCATCATATATCTGAGACAACTTATTGTCTACTAAGACTAGCAACGAAAATAAATACATTTGGTCTGATGTGATTTTTGATTAACGAGCCCATGTTGTTTTTCAGTGATCATTGTTTCTTGTCTAAAACTTTACATCTTTATAGTAACCAAATATTCAAAATATTTTACACCTGTATCATAGGATCAAATATCCTTAAAATCTTAAACCTCATAGCTGCTCTAATTTGCTTCCGATATTTGATACAGGGTCTTAAATATGTAAGTATAAACCTGGCAGGGTAGATGAGACACTGACCACCCACTATTCCGGCACTCTGGAATGGCCTTTGTCACGGCTATAGCCAAATGTTCCATTCTTGAAACCATCACAGGGATGCACAGATATTACGTTAAATGAATATATAATGTATTAGTTTCCCATGACTACAGTAACAAATTATCACAAACATGGTGGCTTAAAACAAAAGATATTTATTGTCTCACAGTCCTAGAGTCTCAAATCTAAAATGAGTATTATTGAAGCAAAACCAAGGTCTTGGCAGACCTTTGCCTCTTCCAGAGTCTCAAGGGAGAATTCATTTCTTGCTTTTTCAGCTTTGGACTGCTACAAGCATCCCTGGATTGTGACCACATTACTCTAGTCTCTGCGTCTTTGGTCACATGGCCTCCTCCTCTTTTGGCTATGCTTTCTTGTGTTCTGTGTCTAGGTGAGAACTCTCTATGCCTCTCTCTTATAAAAACACATATATTGCATTCAGGGTCCACTGTGATAATCTCTCTGTATTTGTTTCCTAGGGTTGCAGTAACAAAACACTGCAATCTGGATGATTTCAAGAACAGAAATTTATCATCTCTTGGTTCTAGAGGCTCAAAGTCTGAGATCAAGGTCCAGCAGGGTTTCTTTATTTCTTCTTCATGCTGCGTGGGAAAATCCATCCCATGCCTGTCTCCCAGCTTCTGGCAGTTTGCTGGCAATCTCTGGCATTCATTGGCTTGTGGTCACATCACCCTGACCTCAGTTTTTATTTTCTTATGGTGTTTCTCTTTTGTGTGTATCTGTCTTGAACTTTCCCTTTATCTAAGGACACCTGTTAAAGTAGGGGCTTACCCGACACCAGTATGACCTCTTCTTAACTAATAACATCCGCAACAACCCTGTTTCTAAATAAGATCACATTCTGAGATCCTGGTTTGCATTTCAAGATATGAATTGTGATGGGACACAATTTAACCTGTAACACTACTCGTCTTAAGATCCATGGGGTGCCTGGGTGGCTCAGTCCATTAAGTATCTGACTCTTGAGTTTAGCTTAGGTCATAATCTCGTGGTTTGTGAGTTCAAGTTCCACATCAGGCTCTGTGTTGATCATGTGGATCCTGCTTGGGATTCTCTCTCTCTCCCTCTCTTTGCTCTGCCCCCTCTCATCTGTGCAGTCTCTCTCCCTCTCTCAAAATAAATAAATAAATTTAAAATAAATCCTTAATCACATCTGTAAATACACTTTTTTTTTTTTTTTTTTTTTGCAAATAAGGTAACATCCACAAGTTTCAGGATTTGGATCTGTTATCTTTGTGTGCCCATTATTCTGTCTACTCCAAATAAATATGGAAATTTCTTGAGCAAATTTAAAAAAGAAGAAAGAGAAGACAGAAGAGGAAGAGGTACAAAGTCTGAGTTTTAACAAATTCTCTTTTGAGCACTGATTCTCTCCTAAGCACCCAATTCACCAAACCATCTCGAATTGCTGCCTCCACCACTTGCCTTAATGAAGCACAATATTGGATGCCTCACTGGGGCACCTGGGTGGCTCATTTGGGCATCCAACTTTGGCTCAGGTCATGACCTTACACTCTGTGGGTTTGAGCCCCACATCGGGCTCTGTGCTGACAGCTCAGAGCCCAGAGCCTGCTTCAGATTCTTTGTCTTCCTCTCTCTCTCTGCCCCTCCCCAGCTCACATTCTGTCTATGTCTCTCTCAAAAATAAATAAATGTTTGAAAAAATATTGGATGCTTCACACTATGCCTGGGGCCATGACCACTGTAATGGGGTCAGTTCTTAAGCAAGAGAATCCCACTTAAAGTTGATGCTGATTCTGACAGCTCTGATTATCGCTGAGAGCTTAGCTCTGGGCCACTTTCTAAGAAGTTTGAGGATTTCATTCCTCTACAGCTACCACGTTTTCATCAGGGGGAATCAGGAGAAAGGCACTGCTCCCTCAAGCTTCTTAGGACTTCAGATGTCCTGGGATGGCCCTGCTTTGTGGCTAGCACCCTTATTTCACAAACCAGCTTCTGGGATAAACCTTTAGGTCTTTGGAACATCCTGCCTGAGAAGAGTGTATTTGTTTACCTAGGGACGTTAGCCTTATGAGATAGTTTATACTCATAATGTGATTTATGGTGAATGCTGGTTTCTGTTTCCCTGGGATCTTGGGCCAGGTTCTCTCAGTTTGACATTTGGAGGGCTAGAGCCTGAGTAACCAAGGTCAGTCTCTGTCTGCATAACTAACCTGCAATAAAAACTCTGGACACAAGGTTTAGGCAAACTTTTCTCATTGACAATAACTGGCATGTGTCACACCTTGTTGAGGGGAGAATTAAAAGATGTCCATGTGGAGCAGCTGGAAGCCCATGCTCGGTTTCTCCTGGACTCTGTGCTATGCATGTTTTTTCTCTGCTGATTTTTATCTGTATCCTTTCTCTGTCATAAACCATAACCATGAGTATAACAGTTTTTTCTGAATTCTGTGAGTATTTCTCACAACTCACCAAACCTAAAGGTGGTCTTGACGACTTTTGGCACGTTAATACAAACTGTTTACAACAGTTTGTTATATAGGTAGAACTTAAGATGAAACATTGTGACCATAACTAATATTTATTGTGTGGATCTTAAACCAGGCATTCTGCTAAATACTTCATGGGGAATGCTTTATTTATTTCTTTTTATCAGCCTTCTAAGAATGGAAGAAGTTCATAGAAGTTAATTAACTTGTGCAGACTCACACAGCAAATGGCAGGGTTGCAAAGCAAACTGAAGCTAGACTGACTCCAAAGCCATGCTCTCAATCACCGTGTTTTATACTCACATGGACCAAATTATATGCTAACCTAACTTTAATAAAGTACACATTCACCTGGATGACTTAAGAATGCTTTCCAATATAAAATAACAACTTCAGGGTAAGTTCAGGGGTTTAAGAAGTAGTGCATTAGGTGTTTAAGTTTAGACAAGGAGAGAAATAAGTGCCCGTTTGATAAGATGGAAATGAGAACTACATCCTTCTTTGTCCTTTTCTTCTGCCTGTGAGACTCTAAGATCCTCAAGGAAGGCTCTGGGAGAATTTTTATTTCTACGGTTGTAATTGGGTTTGCGGTTCTAGTATGTATCTTTCCTCCTTATGTTATCACTTGTTTTCATGATCTTGTGTGAATTTACTAGAAACTAATTTGGATGGATGTGTATGGTTGCAGAAAGCTGAAGCTATTCCTGGATTTTTCATTGGTGCAAAAAATCACAAAATTTGGCTTCTAATTTCTTGTAACCATTTCATTGTTTCAGTTTTGTGGCAGTTTCCCTGGGTAGGGTTTTAGTAACTCCATTTTTTCCACTACATAATTCAGTAACTTTAATAAACTCGTCTACTGGCTGAGCACCATGTTAAAAATCCATGCACAATTTCTTCAGAGCAGCACTTTATTACCGGTTTTACTGTAATGCAATATTCATATAAAATGATGACACTTGGACTGTGGAGGCACTATTGTGCGTTTACAATAATATTTATACAAATAATTAAACTTTCATTTTATTGGATAGGCCATGTCAATACAAGGGGATCTTTTGCATAAATTAACTGAAAAAAATTAAAAGACCCTATTGGCCATCATGGTCCCTCTCTGGATTTTCTCTGATTGGACTGCGGGAAAATCTAGTTTCAAATATTGCATCTGTCATCTGTACTTCATATCAAGGAATTAATCAAACTGACGGTGGAGAGAGTTTTTTGAATGTTCATTATTTCAGCTATTAATTTTTAAAAGCAGCAAATGTTGCAAGTCAATAGCATCCATAAAAATTGATTTATTGTGCAATTTCCTTCATACTCCTGGAAGCCAAGAGCTGATTCTGTGTATCTAATGCTTTCTATTTCTAAGCCACTCTCTTCACATCCATTTTTTTAGGATAAATTATTTAGATGAAAGAAATGTAATCCTGTTTGAATTCCACTGATTTGAATTCGTAGGAACTGACCACATCAAGGAGATGTGAAATTTAGCATGAAAAAGAACTACACACAGAAGCAATTACATTGTGAAAAATCACAGAAATGTAATTTATATTAAAAAGTGCAAAAGATTCTTGATCAATCACATTACTTCTGTGATACAGGTAACCTCATGCTACGCTCTGATAGAGTTTGGGGGCAGACAGGACTGTGGATGCTATTAAACCACTGATGTCTCCACTGACACACACAGTGTCCTTTATACAGATGGACATACGTCACCTGTCATCCTGGAACTGTTTACCACTAAATGTATTTGCACTTTAATTTCAGAATGGAATCTAGAGAGGGCCAATCTGTGTTTAAATCCTGAGCCTGGTTCTGCTAATTTATAACTATCCTTTCTTAGACAATACTTAATCCTCTGAATTTCAGTTAACTTCTCTATAATACATAGATTACAAAGTTTATTCAATAGGTTTTTTAAAGAATTAAATAAGAATGAATAATATAATGTTTGTGAAAGTATTTATCACAGTACTGTTCATTAAATGTGATTATCCTTCCATCCAGAAATGTCCTGGTCTCAAATAATATAATTGGATTATGAAAAATAAGGATTGCTTAAAATGCCATTACTACTAACTGGTGTTATTTCCTCTTTAACCAACATAGACTATTACATCCTGAAATCCAAAGGAAAATTCATGGCTCTTTAAATAGTCTTTTGTGGCATAAAGTGGTGATATAAAACCTTGATATTAATCAAACGTGGGTCCCTTCTGCTCCTCCTGTGTGTTGCCTGCTCCTTACTTGCACAGGATGCTATTCTCCATACCTAACGGTCCCTCTCCCTGGTGCCTGCAAATCACAATGGTAACCGTTTCACCCAATACCACTCGTGATTTTCAAAACCAAACAAACAAGAGTGAGAAGTGTGTGGGGACTGAGCAGTAGGGACAGACCTGGTTAGGTCCTGTAATATTGTGTCTAGAGAAAGATTCCATGTCCAGCTGGCTTTTCTCTGCTAAGACATAAAAGAATAAACTGATTTTAATCAAGGATGAAACTACAAACCTTTGGACACCTCCTGCTGCATACAACTCCATCTTTATCATGTAGGAAATATTGGTTACTATCCAGGCAAGGAAAAATCTAATATAGCTTAAATATTTCTTCTCCTTTTTTAAAAATTTATTTTAGATGCCAAAATAACCATTGTATCTACTTCCATAAGGATAATCAAGCAGAGAAAAATAACCATGCATATAAAAAAAATAGCTAGTCAAAAGAGGGAAACCATTTGAGCATTCAAAGCATATGTTTGCCAGAATATCACAATTATTACAGGAAGTTAGAATTAATTTTTTAGAGATAATGGGGCTCAAGGAAATTTTGCAGTCACAAAAGATGTTGATATAGTGGTACAATTTTGGAAACGTAAAACAATAATTGCTGAACTAAAAAATATTAATTGTTGCTAAGGAGAGCATTTTCAGTATCAGTCAAACAAAATGAGTATATTCTAAGACTGGAACTGAGATGAAGACAAATAATGATGGAATGGAATGAGGGAAATATGAATAATAAAGGATATATCTATATGATCGAATACACGTATAAGTTTTAAGTTTGGGAGGAGACAATGGAATTTGCAGAAGAAAAGCAGTAATAAAATAAATAATACAACAAATTTTCTGAGCTGACCAAAGTCCTGTGTATTAGTTTTCTAGTGCCACTAAAACAAAATACCACAAACTTAGTGGCTTAAAACAACACAAATTCATTATCTGATGCTCAGTATGTTAGAAGTCCGACACAGGTGTCCTTAAGATGAGTCAAAGTGTTAGCAGCATTTCATTTCTTTCTAGAGACTCTGAGGGAGAATCTGTTTCCTTACCTTCTCCCACTTCTAGAGGCCACCCACATTCCTTGGCTCATGGCTCCTTCCTCGCTTTCAAAGCTAGCAACTTCCCATCTCGCTGGCCCGGCTTCACTTCTGATACATCTTTTGACCACAGCTGGGAAAATTTCTTCACTATTAAGGCCCCTTGTAATTAGACTGGAAACCCCTCAGAAAACCTCCCATCTCAAGGTTCTTAATTTAATCCCAGATGCAAAGTCCCTTTTGATGTAACAGGTACCATATTCACAGGTTTAGGAATTAGGATGTGAATATTTTAAGAGGGTCATTATTCTGCCAACTGCAACCTGTGCATCCATAAAGAAAGAGTTCACTAAGTGCAGGGCAGAATTAATAAAAAGACACTCATTTCTACATGTGATGTAAATTACAAGGACAAAGAGAAAATTTAACAAGCATCGGATTTTAAAAGCTGGTTTTCAGAAAAGGAAAGAATACCATTAGCATAAAACCTGTGAAACATTGTGATCCAGAAAACTGTCTTAGATTGGTTATGGTGAATAACACAAGATACTGTTTCAATACCTCCTATCTCAGTGGCTTAATACAGTGAAATTACTTCTTGCTTATGTAAAACCCAGCCGGTGTTTCTGAGCAAGTGGCTTTCCTTGTACTCATTCATAGACCTGAGTTCCTCTTTGGGGCTCCACTTGCTTCCAGGTCTTCAGAGAACTCTTCTTTAAAGGCAGTAGATTGGGAAAGAGAGAGAGTGGAGAAGCTTGTGACGTTTTTATGGGACAAACATAAAGGTGACATCCATCGCTTCTACCTAATGTTCCCTTACCCACATAGCCATGGTTAACTCCCAGAAAGCTTGTAAAACAATGCCCAGGAGGGACCAAAGTGTATTTTGATAAAAACACAGCTCTGTCAGTGACAGGTGGCACAACTTGCTTTCTTAGAATGAAAGACCAATTTCCCACCATTCTATTTACTGCCCAATTAACATTCATTTGACACAAACACATATTTTTTGAAATATAAAAAATTATGTCATATCACTCATGAACTTTTCCTGAACAATTACCTAAGGAATCAAATAGATGAATATCAGAATGTACAACCTATAATTATAAATCACATAAATGAATTTTTCCTAAAGAATCAAAAATTCCCCCAGAGTAGGAACTGATAACAAAACATGAACTAGTTGGTAACTACAAAGTGGTAGGGTGTGAACCTCATAAGAGGGTTTTGATTCTCTAAAGAGGTCTGGGTAAAAATCGGACTCTACTTCTTTAAAAAAATTTTTTTAATGTTTATTTATTTTTGAGAGAGAGAGAGACAGCGTGCAAGTGGGGAGGGACAGAGAGGGACACAGAATCCAAAGCAGGCTCCAGGCCCACAGAGCCGGACGTGAAGCTCAAACTCCCGAACCACAAGATCATGACCTGAGCCAAAGTCAGACACTTAACTGACTGAGCCACTAATTCTATTTCTTACTAGCTGTGTGAACTTGGGCAAGTTACTTAGCCTCCAGGTACCCTTTTCCCTCAGGTAAAAAGGAAATAGTATTAATTCCTATTTTATAAGATTGCTGTAAGGACTAAATTAGGTAAATTATGTAAATAATGATAGCAAACATTAGTAAAGCACAATTGAAGTGTTAGTTTCTAAATATTATCTAAGTACTTGCTATGCTGTGCTATTTTTATTAATTAATTTATATCAAAGAGAAAATGTAAAAATTACAGAGTATATCGAAATCAAATATAATGAGAAAAACATAATTCTAAGGAAATAGCTATATATTAGATTTATAAATCATTTATATCTTAAAACATATTAATTTATACCCTAATTTTTCTCTTCAGAAATGCCTATTCTGGTATTTAACTAATGCGCTAAGCTTTTAGTGCTCTTTTCCATTTGTAGAAATTGTACATGGTTATTTTTTTTATGTTTATTTTTTAGAAAGAGAGAGAGAGAGAGTCAGAGCATGAGCAGGGGGAGGACACAGAGAGAGGGACACAGAATCCAAAGCAGGCTCCAGGCTCTGCGCTGTCAGCACAGAGCCTGACCTGAGCTGAAGTCAGACACTTAACCACCTAGGTGTCCCTGTATATGGCTATTTATAAATCCATTTTTAATAGTATCCTGTTTTTTCTAATAGTTTTAATTCCTTTGTTTTTATAATTTTATTATAGTTATTTTTTAATTGCTTCTGACTTTTCTGTAATCTGAAGTTTGCCCTGTGCTAATTATCCTGTTTGTGGTATCTGCTGATTCTACCTTATAATTTGTGCCTGATATACTCTGTAGCGTTTTTCTGTGAGCTCATGATCTTTAGATCTTTTCTTTGATGTGATTGATTTGCTTTTTTTGTGGCTCCCGAGGTGTGAAAAAGTGCTTCAGAGCAAGGATGATGTTGGGATCTGGCGGCCCTAGACCAGTTTAAAAATCTTAATTTCTTTACTTGCAGCCACAAGTACAAAATTGTTGTACAGAGTGAAGACTCACAGATGAGCTCGGTGAGGCTGTTTTGACTTGTTTTCATTTCACCCAAGGCTGTAGATACAGGCAAACCTCCTCATCCCTTCCTTGCTTCTGCACAGAAGGAAAACTCTTGAACACTCCTGGCTCATACAGATGGATTGGTTTTGGATTCCTATTTGTCCTCTCATTGGACTGAGGCCACATATCCTAATCCCATGGGTCACTTAGATGCAGTCTCCAGCTTCTTGGGCATCTATCTGCATTTCAAAGACCTGGAGTGGCCAGGTAATCTGTTCTCAGGTTTTACTACACCCGCTTTGCTTTTTCTTAATCATAGAACCAGAGATATTCCTTCTTTTGTTTTTTTTTTTAATGAAATGGTATGCTTATGTTTTATTTATCATTTAAATATATTTTTTACAGCAGAGAGTAGGGGAGAGTGATCCTTAATGTCAGTTTCACCTGCCATATTCAGTTTCATAATCCCTACATTGGAATGAGGTAGTTTGTCAATGAGAGCAAACAAACAACAAAAAAGGGTGATCTTATTTAAAGGTATATAAGCATCCATTCATTAAAAATAATTTATTATTTAATGTTACAAATTACAGTAAATTGTGGTAGAGACACAATGGAGGATCTTAGTCCTCATGGAGCTTATATGCTAACAAAATGAAAAAAAAATCCCAAACAAATTATAGCAAATGGAGGCTAGTAGGGGATTAAACAAATAATACACGATAGATAATTGGATATATTCCTGAAATATAAAGATATTAGGCTATGCCTTAATGCCAGTAAAAGAATAACCTTATCGGTTGACAATATGATCATATTATAATCTTCCCAAATGATGATACTTGTAATAAATATTCTGATACAAATTCAGAGTATACTAAGACTTGACAGTTATTTAACACAAAATGAGACATTAAGAAACCAACAGTTTCTGTCATTTAAAAAACTGAAATATAAAAAGTTTTATCTGTGAAATAACAACAAGGACATCTGCTATCTGTTATAATTCAACATTATTTAGGCATTCCAGTCATGCAGTTAAAGAAGAAAAGTAATATATCAGTTTTAGAAATTAATATAAAACATCACTATTTGTAAATAATTGCCTAAATTGAAAAAAAAAAGATTTAGTTGAAAAAATTTAAAACAGAGAGCACCTCAGTAACCTGGCTATGAAGATACAACTTCAAAACTGGATGAGATTATCCCATTTGTAGTAACATTTTATAACTTTCCATGGGCATGAAAATAGACAATTCCACTAAGGAAGAAAATAAAAGATGACTTGAGTTAGTAAAGTGACATCCATCTAGCTTGACAAGAAGTCTTAATATTTGAAGATGTCAGTTCTCTCAATTAACTTCTAAATTGTGTGGGAAGTTATTCTTTTGATGACTTTTGGAGAGAACTGGACAAAAATAAGTATTAAGTTAATTTATAAGAGTGAATGGATAAGAATGGTCAATATAATAATGAAAAACCAGAGTAATGATAGTTATGTTGAAAAGGTCTGGCTTCACAAGATATAAAAATGTGTATAAATTTCATAGTCATTAAAATGTTGTGTATCTGGAAGACAGATAAGTGGAATAGACCAGTACATATACAAATGAACTCAAGACAAGATGTAGCATATGGTAATGGCAGCCTTTCAAATCAGTGGGGGAAAAAGCTATAAATGGTATTTGATAACTGAATAACTAAATTAGCATTCTATTTCTTCACTAGACTATTTCCTAAAAGAGTTGAAGATAAATACAGTTTTTAAATGACTATAAAATTTTAGGGGTAATATGTGTAACTTTTATATAAACTTGGACAGAGTTAAAATTTACCTATTCTACTATTCTTTTTCTCTCTGTCTCTCTGAAACACACACACACACACACACACACACACACTCACAGAATGGAAAAATTGGAGAAATTGAATGACATAAAAATAAAACATTGTTCTAGGCTACAATATCTATAAAAAAAACTTGACAACAAAATGGAACCAATATTTGTCACAAAAAACCATTATGTGTATGTTCATAGACAAATACATATATATATGTCAGTTTACAAGAACATAATAAATTGGGCAAAGGTAGTAAATGTGTATTAATCATCATAGGCTAGGTCACATTGAGATATCAAATACCACATAACCTGGTTGGCTTACAACCACAAAGATTTATTTCACACTTACGCTTCATGTCCATCATGAGGTAGCCACAGCCCTTCCCCACATTGTCTTCCTCTTGGGATCCATGCTAATGGAGCAATATTTTCTGGAAACTTGTTGCTGTTGTAGCCAAGGAATAGAGATTCTAAACCAAAATCTCAGTTACAATTTCTGTTTAGAAGTGACGTGTATTACTCACTCTCATATTTCATTGATGAGAGCAGGTCATGCGGCCATCTCTAAATTTCAGAGGGTGGGAACTTATAATCTGCCTGGGGAGGGGTACAACATGGAGGAGAACCAAATATGAGTGAACAGTCATTTAATCTGCCATTCCCATTCAGGGAGAAAACCCAAAGCTCATTACAACAATGAGCTTAAACATCAGATTTCAGAGAGCAGCCACATTATCCCTGTTTGAATAACGTTCCTTTTAAACTGGAAACATATAGATTAAATACAAATTATATATCCTGTGTCCTACCATCTATGCTCCACATTGTTGGACCAGAAATGGATCACCCCATGGTACAATTCTCATTGAGAAATGAGACAAAAAGGACACAGCAGTCTCTGGTCTACAAAGCTGAAAACCCACAAGACAGATGTTGTAATTTCCCCTATTTTGTGGATGAGGAATGTTCCTTGTATAAACCTTCATTATCTTCCCCAGGAATAGCTACCCAGACCATTTTTCTCTGTGGCCCTCATCTCTTTTCTCTATAAATTTCCTTTTCCCTTTTTCTCTTCAACTATTTCTGAAATGAGAGCAGAGAGTACAGAGAACACTTTTTTATATTATTATTATTGTTTTATTGTGATAAGAACTTAACATGTGATCCTTCACCTTAGCAAAATGTGAGTGCACAGTAAATTATTATTGATTATAGGTACAATCCTGTACAGCAGATTTCTAGTGCCTGTTCATCTTACTTAACTGAAACCTTTTGCTTGGTTAGGAGATTAATAATTCCTGATTTCGCTCTCCCTGACTCAAAGGCTTGGTAACCACAATTCCAATCTTGGATTTTATTTATTTGACTATTTTAGCTATCTCATGTAAGTGGACTGATGTAGTACTTGTCTTTCTGTCTCTGGCTTACTGTACTTAGCAGAATGCCCCAAAATTCAATCCAGGTTGTCACATTTGTGGAATTACTTCCCCCACTCCTTTTTAAGGCTGAATAATATTTCCTTTATGTACAGATCATTTTTTTTTAGAGAGAGAGAGAAAGAGAGTGCAAGCAAGGAAAAGGAGCAGAGGGAAAGGGAGAGAGAAGAATCCCAAACAGTTAACACGCTCAGTACAGAGCCCGACAAGGGGCTTGATCCCATGACATTGGAAACATGATCTACCTGAAAATCAAGAGTCAGACCCTCAATTGACTAAACCACCCAGGCACCCCTAGATCACATTTTTCTGATCCATTCATCTATTGATGGACATTTGTTTCCTCTTCTTAGCCACTATAAACAGTGCTGCAAAGAATGTGTGAGTGCAGATATCTCTTTGAGATCCTGACTTCAATTCTTTTATATCCAGAAGTGGGATTGCTGGATCATACGGTAGCTCTAATTTTAATTTGTAAAGGAAACTCCATACTGTTTTCCACAGTAGCTGTACTATTTTGCATTTCTAGCAACAATGTGAAGCGGTTCCAATTTCCCCATACCTTGCAATACTTGTCTTTAGTGGGTTTTTTAAAAATAATATCTATCCTGATAAGTAGGAGGTCATATCTTATTGTGGTTATGATTTGAATTTTCCTAATGCCTAGTGACAATGAGCATTTTTTCATATGTCTATTGCCCATTTGTAGATCATTTTGGAGAAATGACTATTCAAGTCTGAATAATCCTAACTGAGTTATTAGTTTTTTGTTTTGTTTTGTTTTGTTTATTTAATTATATGAGTTCCTTATACATTTTAGAGATTAACCCCTTATCAAATATATGGTTTACAAATATTATCTCCCATTCTGTGGGTTCTTTTCATTCTGTTGATTGATTTCTTTGCTGTGCAATATATATTTTCCTTAAGCTTTCTCAAATATTAGGTGAACATTTGAAATAGGTTATTATATTTTATTTATTTGCTGTTTTCCATGAGGGTTATTTTAATTCTCAAATAGTCATAGTCTCATTGAGGCCAGATCATTGGCAACTTTTTTTTTTTACACAATTTATTTTTTTAACATATGCAATTATTTTCCGTCATTTACAATACAGTAGTTACAATGATACTCCAAACAGAAAAGCAAAGTAAAAAATCAAAACCCCCACTTCTATTTCATGTAATTAGACTTATACAGAAATTAGAAGGTTAGGTACCAACTAGTTAATCACCTAATTTCACAGCTATCTG